>NC_060176.1:85130312-85245312 GCF_021184085.1 Oncorhynchus gorbuscha
CAGACCAGCTATATCTAATCTCTCTATTATATTATGACAGACCAGGTAGATCTACTGTCTCTATTATATTATGATAGACCAGCTAAATCTACTGTCTCTATTATATTATGACAGACCAGCTAGATCTACTGTCTCTATTATATTATGACAGACCAGCTAGATCTACTGTCTCTATTATATTATGACAGACCAGCTATATCTACTGTCTCTATTATATTATGACAGACCAGCTAGATCTACTGTCTCTATTATATTATGACAGACCAGCTAGATCTACTGTCTCTATTATATTATGACAGACCAGCTAGATCTACTGTCTCTATTATATTATGACAGACCAGCTAGATCTACTGTCTCTATTATATTATGACAGACCAGCTAGATCTACTGTCTCTATTATATTATGACAGACCAGCTAGATCTACTGTCTCTATTATATTATGACAGACCAGCTAGATCTACTGTCTCTATTATATTATGACAGACCAGCTAGATCTACTGTCTCTATTATATTATGACAGACCAGCTAGATCTACTGTCTCTATTATATTATGACAGACCAGCTAGATCTACTGTCTCTATTATATTATGACAGACCAGCTAGATCTACTGTCTCTATTATATTATGACAGACCAGCTAGATCTACTGTCTCATTTATATGATGACAGACCTGCTGGATCTACTGTCTCTATTATATTATGACTTACCAGCTAGCTCTACTATATCTACTCTCTCTATTATATTATGACAGACCGCCTTGATCTACTGTCTCTATTTTATTATGATAGACCAGATAGATCTACTGTCTCTATTATATTATGACAGACCAGCTATATCTACTGTCTCTATTATATTATGACAGACCAGCTAGATCTACTGTCTCTATTATATTATGACAGACCAGCTAGATCTACTGTCTCTATTATATTATGACAGACCAGCTAGATCTACTGTCTCTATTATATTATGACAGACCAGCTAGATCTACTGTCTCTATTATATTATGACAGACCAGCTAGATCTACTGTCTCTATTATATTATGACAGACCAGCTAGATCTACTGTCTCTATTATATTATGACAGACCAGCTAGATCTACTGTCTCTATTATATTATGACAGACCAGCTAGATCTACTGTCTCTATTATATTATGACAGACCAGCTAGATCTACTGTCTCTATTATATTATGACAGACCAGCTAGATCTACTGTCTCTATTATATTATGACAGACCAGCTAGATCTACTGTCTCTATTATATTATGACAGACCAGCTAGATCTACTGTCTCTATTATATTATGACAGACCAGCTAGATCTACTGTCTCTATTATATTATGACAGACCAGCTAGATCTACTGTCTCTATTATATTATGACAGACCAGCTAGATCTACTGTCTCTATTATATTATGACAGACCAGCTAGATCTACTGTCTCTATTATATTATGACAGACCAGCTAGATCTACTGTCTCTATTATATTATGACAGACCAGCTAGATCTACTGTCTCTATTATATTATGACAGACCAGCTAGATCTACTGTCTCTATTATATTATGACAGACCAGCTAGATCTACTGTCTCTATTATATTATGACAGACCAGCTAGATCTACTGTCTCTATTATATTATGACAGACAGACCTGTCTATTCTATTATCTCTATTATATTATGACAGACCAGCTAGATCTACTGTCTCTATTATATTATGACAGACCAGCTAGATCTACTGTCTCTATTATATTATGACAGACCAGCTAGATCTACTGTCTCTATTATATTATGACAGACCAGCTAGATCTACTGTCTCTATTATATTATGACAGACCAGCTAGATCTACTGTCTCTATTATATTATGACAGACCAGCTAGATCTACTGTCTCTATTATATTATGACAGACCAGCTAGATCTACTGTCTCTATTATATTATGACAGACCAGCTAGATCTACTGTCTCTATTATATTATGACAGACCAGCTAGCTATATTATGACTAGATCTGTCTCTATTATATTATGACAGACCAGCTAGATCTACTGTCTCTATTATATTATGACAGACCAGCTAGATCTACTGTCTCTATTATATTATGACAGACCAGCTAGATCTACTGTCTCTATTATATTATGACAGACCAGCTAGATCTACTGTCTCTATTATATTATGACAGACCAGCTAGATCTACTGTCTCTATTATATTATGACAGACCAGATCTACTGATCTACTGCTAGATCTACTCTATGTCTCTATTATATTATGACAGACCAGCTAGATCTACTGTCTCTATTATATTATGACAGACCAGCTAGATCTACTGTCTCTATTATATTATGACAGACCAGCTAGATCTACTGTCTCTATTATATTATGACAGACCAGCTAGATCTACTGTCTCTATTATATTATGACAGACCAGCTAGATCTACTGTCTCTATTATATTATGACAGACCAGCTAGATCTACTGTCTCTATTATATTATGACAGACCAGCTAGATCTACTGTCTCTATTATATTATGACAGACCAGCTAGATCTACTGTCTCTATTATATTATGACAGACCAGCTAGATCTACTGTCTCTATTATATTATGACAGACCAGCTAGATCTACTGTCTCTATTATATTATGACAGACCAGCTAGATCTACTGTCTCTATTATATTATGACAGACCAGCTAGATCTACTGTCTCTATTATATTATGACAGACCAGCTAGATCTACTGTCTCTATTATATTATGACAGACCAGCTAGATCTACTGTCTCTATTATATTATGACAGACCAGCTAGATCTACTGTCTCTATTATATTATACAGACCAGCTATGTCTCTAGACAGACCAGCTAGATCTACTGTCTCTATTATTATATTATGACAGACCAGCTAGATCTACTGTCTCTATTATATTATGACAGACCAGCTAGATCTACTGTCTCTATTATATTATGACAGACCAGCTAGATCTACTGTCTCTATTATATTATGACAGACCAGCTAGATCTACTGTCTCTATTATATTATGACAGACCAGCTAGATCTACTGTCTCTATTATATATATGACAGACCAGCTAGATCTACTGTCTCTATTATATTATGACAGACCAGCTAGATCTACTGTCTCTATTATATTATGACAGACCAGCTAGATCTACTGTCTCTATTATATTATGACAGACCAGCTAGATCTACTGTCTCTATTATATTATGACAGACCAGCTAGATCTACTGTCTCTATTATATTATGACAGACCAGCTAGATCTACTGTCTCTATTATATTATGACTCTACCAGCTAGATCTACTGTCTCTTATATTATGACAGACCAGCTATATTATGACAGACCAGCTAGATCTACTGTCTCTATTATATTATGACAGACCAGCTAGATCTACTGTCTCTATTATATTATAATGACAGACCAGCTAGATCTACTGTCTCTATTATATTATGACAGACCAGCTAGATCTACTGTCTCTATTATATTATGACAGACCAGCTAGATCTACTGTCTCTATTATATTATGACAGACCAGCTAGATCTACTGTCTCTATTATATTATGACAGACCAGCTAGATCTGTCTCTATTATATTATGACAGACCAGCTAGATCTACTGTCTCTATTATATTATGACAGACCAGCTAGATCTACTGTCTATTATATTATGACTGTCTGTCTCTATTATATTATGACAGACCAGCTAGATCTACTGTCTCTATTATATTATGACAGACCAGCTAGATCTACTGTCTCTATTATATTATGACAGACCAGCTAGATCTACTGTCTCTATTATATTATGACAGACCAGCTAGATCTAGTCTCTATTATATTATGACAGACCAGCTAGCTGTCTCTATTATATTATGACAGACCAGCTAGATCTACTGTCTCTATTATATTATGACAGACCAGCTAGATCTACTGTCTCTATTATATTATGACAGACCAGCTAGATCTACTGTCTCTATTATATTATGACAGACCAGCTAGATCTACTGTCTCTATTATATTATGACAGACCAGCTAGATCTACTGTCTCTATTATATTATGACAGACCAGCTAGATCTACTGTCTCTATTATATTATGACAGACCAGCTAGATCTACTGTCTCTATTATATTATGACAGACCAGCTAGATCTACTGTCTCTATTATATTATGACAGACCAGCTAGATCTACTGTCTCTATTATATTATGACAGACCAGCTAGATCTACTGTCTCTATTATTATATATGACAGACCAGCTAGATCTACTGTCTCTTATATTATGACAGACCAGCTAAATCTACTGTCTCCATTATATTATGAAAGACCAGCTAGATCTACTGTCTCTATTGTATTATGACAGACCAGCTACATCGACTGTCTCCATTATATTATGACAGACCAGCTAGATTATGACAGACCAGCTAGATCTATCTATATTATGACAGACCAGCTAGATCTACTGTCTCTATTATATTATGACAGACCAGCTAGATCTACTGTCTCTATTGTATTATGACAGACCAGCTAGATCTACTGTCTCTATTATATTATGACAGACCAGCTAGATCTACTGTCTCTATTATATTATGACAGACCAGCTAGATCTACTGTCTCTATTATATTATGACAGACCAGCTAGATCTACTGTCTCTATTATATTATGACAGACCAGCTAGATCTACTGTCTCTATTATATTATGACAGACCAGCTAGATCTACTGTCTCTATTCTCTATTATATTATGACAGACCAGCTAGATCTACTGTCTCTATTATATTATGACAGACCAGCTAGATCTACTGTCTCTATTATATTATGACAGACCAGCTAGATCTACTGTCTCTATTATATTATGACAGACCAGCTAGATCTACTGTCTCTATTATATTATGACAGACCAGCTAGATCTACTGTCTCTATTATATTATGACAGACCAGCTAGATCTACTGTCTCTATTATATTATGACAGACCAGCTAGATCTACTGTCTCTATTATATTATGACAGACCTAGATCTACTGTCTCTATTATATTATGACAGACCAGCTAGATCTACTGTCTCTATTATATTATGACAGACCAGCTAGATCTACTGTCTCTATTATATTATGACAGACCAGCTAGATCTACTGTCTCTATTATATTATGACAGACCAGCTAGATCTACTGTCTCTATTATATTATGACAGACCAGCTAGATCTACTGTCTCTATTATATTATGACAGACCAGCTAGATCTACTGTCTCTATTATATTATGACAGACCAGCTAGATCTACTGTCTCTATTATATTATGACAGACCAGCTAGATCTACTGTCTCTATTATATTATGACAGACCAGCTAGATCTACTGTCTCTATTATATTATGACAGACCAGCTAGATCTACTGTCTCTATTATGACAGACCAGCTATGTATGACAGACCAGCTAGATCTACTGTCTCTATTATATTATGACAGACCAGCTAGATCTACTGTCTCTATTATATTATGACAGACCAGCTAGATCTACTGTCTCTATTATATTATGACAGACCAGCTAGATCTACTGTCTCTATTATATTATGACAGACCAGCTAGATCTACTGTCTCTATTATATTATGACAGACCAGCTAGATCTACTGTCTCTATTATATTATGACAGACCAGCTAGATCTACTGTCTCTATTATATTATGACAGACCAGCTAGATCTACTGTCTCTATTATATTATGACAGACCAGCTAGATCTACTGTCTCTATTATATTACCAGCTGACAGACCAGCTATATCTACTGTCTCTATTATTATATTATGACAGACCAGCTAGATCTACTGTCTCTATTATATTATGACAGACCAGCTAGATCTACTGTCTCTATTCTCTATTATATTATGACAGACCAGCTAGATCTACTGTCTCTATTATATTATGACAGACCAGCTAGATCTACTGTCTCTATTATATTATGACAGACCAGCTAGATCTACTGTCTCTATTATATTATGACAGACCAGCTAGATCTATTATATTATGACTAGATCTACTCTATTATATTATGACAGACCAGCTAGATCTACTGTCTCTATTATATTATGACAGACCAGCTAGATCTACTGTCTCTATTATATTATGACAGACCAGCTAGATCTACTGTCTCTATTATATTATGACAGACCAGCTAGATCTACTGTCTCTATTATATTATGACAGACCAGCTAGATCTACTGTCTCTATTATATTATGACAGACCAGCTAGATCTACTGTCTCTATTATATTATGACAGACCAGCTAGATCTACTGTCTCTCTATTATATTATGACAGACCAGCTAGATCTACTGTCTCTATTATATTATGACAGACCAGCTAGATCTACTGTCTCTATTATATTATGACAGACCAGCTAGATCTACTGTCTCTCTATTATATTATGACAGACCAGCTAGATCTACTGTCTCTATTATATTATGAGACAGACCTAGTCTCTATTATATTATGACAGACCAGCTAGATTACTGTCTCTATTATATTATGACAGACCAGCTAGATCTACTGTCTCTATTATTATGACAGACCAGCTAGATCTACTGTCTCTATTATATTATGACAGACCAGCTAGATCTACTGTCTCTATGTCTCTATTATATTATGACAGACCAGCTAGATCTACTGTCTCTATTATATTATGACAGACCAGCTAGATCTACTGTCTCTATTATATTATGACAGACCAGCTAGATCTACTGTCTCTATTATATTATGACAGACCAGCTAGATCTACTGACCAGCTAGATCTATTATATTATATTATGACAGACCAGCTAGATCTACTGTCTCTATTATATTATGACAGACCAGCTAGATCTACTGTCTCTATTATATTATGACAGACCAGCTAGATCTACTGTCTCTATTATATTATGACAGACCAGCTAGATCTACTGTCTCTATTATATTATGACAGACCAGCTAGATCTACTGTCTCTATTATATTATGACAGACCAGCTAGATCTACTGTCTCTATTATATTATGACAGACCAGCTAGATCTACTGTCTCTATTATATTATGACAGACCAGCTAGATCTACTGTCTCTATTATATTATGACAGACCAGCTAGATCTACTGTCTCTATTATATTATGACAGACCAGCTAGATCTACTGTCTCTATTATATTATGACAGACCAGCTAGATCTACTGTCTCTATTATATTATGACAGACCAGCTAGATCTACTGTCTCTATTATATTATGACAGACCAGCTAGATCTACTGTCTCTATTATATTATGACAGACCAGCTAGATCTACTGTCTCTATTATATTATGACAGACCAGCTAGATCTACTGTCTCTATTATATTATGACAGACCAGCTAGATCTACTGTCTCTACTGTCTCTATTATATTATGACAGACCAGCTAGATCTACTGTCTCTATTATATTATGACAGACCAGCTAGATCTACTGTCTCTATTATATTATGACAGACCAGCTAGATCTACTGTCTCTATTATATTATGACAGACCAGCTAGATCTACTGTCTCTATTATATTATGACAGACCAGCTAGATCTACTGTCTCTATTATATTATGACAGACCAGCTAGATCTACTGTCTCTATTATATTATGACAGACCAGCTAGATCTACTGTCTCTATTATATTATGACAGACCAGCTAGATCTACTGTCTCTATTATATTATGACAGACCAGCTAGATCTACTGTCTCTATTATATTATGACAGACCAGCTAGATCTACTGTCTCTATTATATTATGACAGACCAGCTAGATCTACTGTCTCTATTATTATATTATGACAGACCAGCTAGATCTACTGTCTCTATTATATTATGACAGACCAGCTAGATCTACTGTCTCTATTATATTATGACAGACCAGCTAGATCTACTGTCTCTATTATATTATGACAGACCAGCTAGATCTACTGTCTCTATTATATTATGATTATATTATGACAGACCAGCTAGATCTACTGTCTCTATTATCTCTATTATATTATGATGACAGACCAGCTAGATCTACTGTCTCTATTATATTATGACAGACCAGCTAGATCTACTGTCTCTATTATATTATGACAGACCAGCTAGATCTACTGTCTCTATTATATTATGACAGACCAGCTAGATCTACTGTCTCTATTATATTATGACAGACCAGCTAGATCTACTGTCTCTATTATATTATGACAGACCAGCTAGATCTACTGTCTCTATTATATTATGACAGACCAGCTAGATCTACTGTCTCTATTATATTATGACAGACCAGCTAGATCTACTGTCTCTATTCTCTATTATATTATGACAGACCAGCTAGATCTACTGTCTCTATTATATTATGACAGACCAGCTAGATCTACTGTCTCTATTATATTATGACAGACCAGCTAGATCTACTGTCTCTATTATATTATGACAGACCAGCTAGATCTACTGTCTCTATTATATTATGACAGACCAGCTAGATCTACTGTCTCTATTATATTATGACAGACCAGCTAGATCTACTGTCTCTATTATATTATGACAGACCAGCTAGATCTACTGTCTCTATTATATTATGACAGACCAGCTAGATCTACTGTCTCTATCTATATTATGACAGACCAGCTAGATCTACTGTCTCTATTATATTATGACAGACCAGCTAGATCTACTGTCTCTATTATAATATGACAGACCAGCTCGATCTACTGTCTCTATTATATTATGACAGACCAGCTAGATCTAATGTCTCTATTATATTATGACAGACCAGCTAGATCTACTGTCTCTATTATATCTCTATTATATAATGACAGACCAGGTAGATCTACTGTCTCTATTATATTATGACAGACCAGCTAGATCTACTGTCTCTATTATATTATGACAGACCAGCTAGATCTACTGTCTCTATTATATTATGACAGACCAGCTAGATCTACTGTCTCTATTATATTATGACAGACCAGCTAGATCTACTGTCTCTATTATATTATGACAGACCAGCTAGATCTACTGTCTCTATTATATTATGACAGACCAGCTAGATCTACTGTCTCTATTATATTATGACAGACCAGCTAGATCTACTGTCTCTATTATATTATATTATGACAGACCAGCTAGATCTACTGTCTCTATTATATTATGACAGACCAGCTAGATCTACTGTCTCTATTATATTATGACAGACCAGCTAGATCTACTGTCTCTATTATATTATGACAGACCAGCTAGATCTACTGTCTCTATTATATTATGACAGACCAGCTAGATCTACTGTCTCTATCTATTATATTATGACAGACCAGCTAGATCTACTGTCTCTATTATATTATGACAGACCAGCTAGATCTACTGTCTCTATTATATTATGACAGACCAGCTAGATCTACTGTCTCTATTATATTATGATGAGACCAGCTAGATCTACTGTCTCTATTATATTATGACAGACCAGCTATTATCTACTGTCTCTATTATATTATGACAGACCAGCTAGATCTACTGTCTCTATTATATTATGACAGACCAGCTAGATCTACTGTCTCTATTATATTATGACAGACCAGCTAGATCTACTGTCTCTATTATATTATGACAGACCAGCTAGATCTACTGTCAGACCATCTAGATCTACTGTCTCTATTATATTATGACAGACCAGCTAGATCTACTGTCTCTATTATATTATGACAGACCAGCTAGATCTACTGTCTCTATTATATTATGACAGACCAGCTAGATCTACTGTCTCTATTATATTATGACAGACCAGCTAGATCTACTGTCTCTATTATATTATGACAGACCAGCTAGATCTACTGTCTCTATTATATTATGACAGACCAGCTAGATCTACTGTCTCTATTATATTATGACAGACCAGCTAGATCTACTGTCTCTATTATATTATGACAGACCAGCTAGATCTACTGTCTCTGTTATATTATGACAGACCAGCTAGATCTACTGTCTCTATTATATTATGACAGACTAGCTATTATCTACTGTCTCTATGTCTCTATTATATTATGACAGACCAGCTAGCTATCTCTAGTTCTCTATTATATTATGACAGACCAGCTAGATCTACTGTCTCTATTATATTATGACAGACCAGCTAGATCTACTGTCTCTATTATATTATGACAGACCAGCTAGATCTACTGTCTCTATTATATATATGACAGACCAGCTAGATCTACTGTCTCTATTATATTATGACAGACCAGCTAGATCTACTGTCTCTATTATATTATGACAGACCAGCTAGATCTACTGTCTCTATTATATTATGACAGACCAGCTAGATCTACTGTCTCTATTATATTATGACAGACCAGCTAGATCTACTGTCTCTATTATATTATGACAGACCAGATAGATCTACTGTCTCTATTATATTATGACAGACCAGCTAGATCTACTGTCTCTATTATATTATGACAGACCAGCTAGATCTACTGTCTCTATTCTATTATTATATTATGACAGACCAGCTAGATCTACTGTCTCTATTATATTATGACAGACCAGCTAGATCTACTGTCTCTATTATATTATGACAGACCAGCTAGATCTACTGTCTCTATTATATTATGACAGACCAGCTAGATCTACTGTCTCTATTATATTATGACAGACCAGCTAGATCTACTGTCTCTATTATATTATGACAGACCAGCTAGATCTACTGTCTCTATTATATTATGACAGACCAGCTAGATCTACTGTCTCTATTATATTATGACAGACCAGCTAGATCTACTGTCTCTATTATATTATGACAGACCAGCTAGATCTACTGTCTCTATTATATTATGACAGACCAGCTAGATCTACTGTCTCTATTATATTATGACAGACCAGCTAGATCTACTGTCTCTATTATATTATGACAGACCAGCTAGATCTACTGTCTCTATTATATTATGACAGACCAGCTAGATCTACTATCTCTACTGTCTCTATTATATTATGACAGACCAGCTAGATCTACTGTCTCTATTATATTATGACAGACCAGCTAGATCTACTGTCTCTATTATATTATGACAGACCAGCTAGATCTACTGTCTCTATTATATTATGACAGACCAGCTAGATCTACTGTCTCTATTATATTATGACAGACCAGCTAGATCTACTGTCTCTATTATATTATGACAGACCAGCTAGATCTACTGTCTCTATTATATTATGACAGACCAGCTAGATCTACTGTCTCTATTCTCTATTATATTATGACAGACCAGCTAGATCTACTGTCTCTATTATATTATGACAGACCAGCTAGATCTACTGTCTCTATTATATTATGACAGACCAGCTAGATCTACTGTCTCTATTATATTATGACAGACCAGCTAGATCTACTGTCTCTATTATATTATGACAGACCAGCTAGATCTACTGTCTCTATTATATTATGACAGACCAGCTAGATCTCTCTACTGTCTCTATTATATTATGACAGACCAGCTAGATCTACTGTCTCTACTGTCTCTATTATATTATGACAGACCAGCTAGATCTACTGTCTCTATTATATTATGACAGACCAGCTAGATCTACTGTCTCTATTATATTATGACAGACCAGCTAGATCTACTGTCTCTATTATATTATGACAGACCAGCTAGATCTACTGTCTCTATTATATTATGACAGACCAGCTAGATCTACTGTCTCTATTATATTATGACAGACCAGCTAGATCTACTGTCTCTATTATATTATGACAGACCAGCTAGATCTACTGTCTCTATTATATTATGACAGACCAGCTAGATCTACTGTCTCTATTATATTATGACAGACCAGCTAGATCTACTGTCTCTATTATATTATGACAGACCAGCTAGATCTACTGTCTCTATTATATTATGACAGACCAGCTAGATCTACTGTCTCTATTATATTATGACAGACCAGCTAGATCTACTGTCTCTATCTACTGTCTCTATTATATATGACAGACCAGCTAGATCTACTGTCTCTATTATATTATGACAGACCAGCTAGATCTACTGTCTCTATTATATTATGACAGACCAGCTAGATCTACTGTCTCTATTATATTATGACAGACCAGCTAGATCTACTGTCTCTATTATATTATGACAGACCAGCTAGATCTACTGTCTCTATTATATTATGACAGACCAGCTAGATCTACTGTCTCTATTATATTATGACAGACCAGCTAGATCTACTGTCTCTATTATATTATGACAGACCAGCTAGATCTACTGTCTCTATTATATTATGACAGACCAGCTAGATCTACTGTCTCTATTATATTATGACAGACCAGCTAGATCTACTGTCTCTATTATATTATGACAGACCAGCTAGATCTACTGTCTCTATTATTATATTATGACAGACCAGCTAGATCTACTGTCTCTATTATATATATGACAGACCAGCTAGATCTACTGTCTCTATTATATTATGACAGACCAGCTAGATCTACTGTCTCTATTATATTATGACAGACCAGCTAGATCTACTGTCTCTATTATATTATGACAGACCAGCTAGATCTACTGTCTCTATTATATTCATGACAGACCAGCTAGATCTACTGTCTCTATTATATTATGACAGACCAGCTAGATCTACTGTCTCTATTATATTATGACAGACCAGCTAGATCTACTGTCTCTATTATATTATGACAGACCAGCTAGATCTACTGTCTCTATTATATTATGACAGACCAGCTAGATCTACTGTCTCTATTATATTATGACAGACCAGCTAGATCTACTGTCTCTATTATATTATGACAGACCAGCTAGATCTACTGTCTCTATTATATTATGACAGACCAGATCTAGTCTCTATTATATTATCTACTGTCTCTATTATATTATATTATGACAGACCAGCTAGATCTACTGTCTCTATTATATTATGACAGACCAGCTAGATCTACTGTCTCTATTATATTATGACAGACCAGCTAGATCTACTGTCTCTATTATATTATGACAGACCAGCTAGATCTACTGTCTCTATTATATTATGACAGACCAGCTAGATCTACTGTCTCTATTATATTATGACAGACCAGCTAGATCTACTGTCTCTATTATATTATGACAGACCAGCTAGATCTACTGTCTCTATTATATTATGACAGACCAGCTAGATCTACTGTCTCTATTATATTATGACAGACCAGCTAGATCTACTGTCTCTATTATATTATGACAGACCAGCTAGATCTACTGTCTCTATTATATTATGACAGACCAGCTAGATCTACTGTCTCTATTATATTATGACAGACCAGCTAGATCTACTGTCTCTATTATATTATGACAGACCAGCTAGATCTACTGTCTCTATTATATTATGACAGACCAGCTAGATCTACTGTCTCTATTATATTATGACAGACCAGCTAGATCTACTGTCTCTATTATTATATTATGACAGACCAGCTAGATCTACTGTCTCTATTATATTATGACAGACCAGCTAGATCTACTGTCTCTATTATATTATGACAGACCAGCTAGATCTACTCTCTCTATTATATTATGACAGACCAGCTAGATCTACTGTCTCTATTATATTATGACAGACCAGCTAGATCTACTGTCTCTATTATATTATGACAGACCAGCTAGATCTACTGTCTCTATTATATTATGACAGACCAGCTATCTATCTACTGTCTCTATTATATTATGACAGACCAGCTAGATCTACTGTCTCTATTATATTATGACAGACCAGCTAGATCTACTGTCTCTATTATATTATGACAGACCAGCTAGATCTACTGTCTCTATTATATTATGACAGACCAGCTAGATCTACTGTCTCTATTATATTATGACAGACCAGCTAGATCTACTGTCTCTATTATATTATGACAGACCAGCTAGATCTACTGTCTCTATTATATTATGACAGACCAGCTAGATCTACTGTCTCTATTATATTATGACAGACCAGCTAGATCTACTGTCTCTATTATATTATGACAGACCAGCTAGATCTACTGTCTCTGTCTCTATTATATTATGACAGACCAGCTAGATCTCTGTCTGTCTCTATTATATTATGATGAGACCAGCTAGATCTACTGTCTCTATTATATTATGACAGACCAGCTAGATCTACTGTCTCTATCTATATTATATTATGACAGACCAGCTAGATCTACTGTCTCTATTATATTATGACAGACCAGCTAGATCTACTGTCTCTATTATATTATGACAGACCAGCTAGATCTACTGTCTCTATTATATTATGACAGACCAGCTAGATCTACTGTCTCTATTATATTATGACAGACCAGCTAGATCTACTGTCTCTATTATATTATGACAGACCAGCTAGATCTACTGTCTCTATTATATTATGACAGACCAGCTAGATCTACTGTCTCTATTATATTATGACAGACCAGCTAGATCTACTGTCTCTATTATATTATGACAGACCAGCTAGATCTACTGTCTCTATTATATTATGACAGACCAGCTAGATCTACTGTCTCTATTATATTATGACAGACCAGCTAGATCTACTGTCTCTATTATATTATGACAGACCAGCTAGATCTACTGTCTCTATTATATTATGACAGACCAGCTAGATCTACTGTCTCTATTATATTATGACAGACCAGCTAGATCTACTGTCTCTATTATATTATGACAGACCAGCTAGATCTACTGTCTCTATTATATTATGACAGACCAGCTAGATCTACTGTCTCTATTATATTATGACAGACCAGCTAGATCTACTGTCTCTATTATATTATGACAGACCAGCTAGATCTACTGTCTCTATTATATTATGACAGACAGACCAGCTAGATCTACTGTCTCTATTATTATATTATGACAGACCAGCTAGATCTACTGTCTCTATTATATTATGACAGACCAGCTAGATCTACTGTCTCTATTATATTATGACAGACCAGCTAGATCTACTGTCTCTATTATATTATGACAGACCAGCTAGATCTACTGTCTCTATTATATTATGACAGACCAGCTAGATCTACTGTCTCTATTATATTATGACAGACCAGCTAGATATCTACTGCTCTATTATATTATGACAGACCAGCTAGATCTACTGTCTCTATTATATTATGACAGACCAGCTAGATCTACTGTCTCTATTATATTATGACAGACCAGCTAGATCTACTGTCTCATTTATATTATGACAGACCAGCTAGATCTACTGTCTCTATTATATTATGACAGACCAGCTAGATCTACTGTCTCTATTATATATATGACAGACCAGCTAGATCTACTGTCTCTATTTATATTATGACAGACCAGCTAGATCTACTGTCTCTATTATATTATGACAGACCAGCTAGATCTAGATCTGTCTCTATTATATATGACAGACCAGCTATCTACTGTCTCTATTATATTATGACAGACCAGCTAGATCTACTGTCTCTATTATATTATGACAGACCAGCTAGATCTACTGTCTCTATTATATTATGACAGACCAGCTATATCTACTGTCTCTATTATATTATGACAGACCAGCTAGATCTACTGTCTCTATTATATTATGACAGACCAGCTAGATCTACTGTCTCTATTATATTATGACAGACCAGCTAGATCTACTGTCTCTATTATATTATGACAGACCAGCTAGATCTACTGTCTCTATTATATTATGACAGACCAGCTAGATCTACTGTCTCTATTATATTATGACAGACCAGCTAGATCTACTGTCTCTATTATATTATGACAGACCAGCTAGATCTACTGTCTCTATTATATTATGACAGACCAGCTAGATCTACTGTCTCTATTATATTATGACAGACCAGCTAGATCTACTGTCTCTATTATATTATGACAGACCAGCTAGATCTACTGTCTCTATTATATTATGACAGACCAGCTAGATCTACTGTCTCTATTATATTATGACAGACCAGCTAGATCTACTGTCTCTATTATTATATTATGACAGACCAGCTAGATCTACTGTCTCTATTATATTATGACAGACCAGCTAGATCTATGTCTCTATTATATTATGACAGACCAGCTAGATCTACTGTCTCTATTATATTATGACAGACCAGCTAGATCTACTGTCTCTATTATATTATGACTATTATATCCAGCTAGATCTACTGTCTCTATTATATTATGACAGACCAGCTAGATCTACTGTCTCTATTATATTATGACAGACCAGCTAGATCTACTGTCTCTATTATATTATGACAGACCAGCTAGATCTACTGTCTCTATTATATTATGACAGACCAGCTAGATCTACTGTCTCTATTATATTATGACAGACCAGCTAGATCTACTGTCTCTATTATATTATGACAGACCAGCTAGATCTACTGTCTCTATTATATTATGACAGACCAGCTAGATCTACTGTCTCTATTATATTATGACAGACCAGCTAGATCTACTGTCTCTATTATATTATGACAGACCAGCTAGATCTACTGTCTCTATTATATTATGACAGACCAGCTAGATCTACTGTCTCTAAGTCTCTATTATATTATGACAGACCAGCTATATCTAATCTCTCTATTATATTATGACAGACCAGCTAGATCTACTGTCTCTATTATATTATGACAGACCAGCTAGATCTCTGTCTCTATTATATTATGACAGACCAGCTAGATCTACTGTCTCTATTATATTATGACAGACCAGCTAGATCTACTGTCTCTATTATATTATATTATGACAGACCAGCTAGATCTACTGTCTCTATTATATTATGACAGACCAGCTAGATCTACTGTCTCTATTATATTATGACAGACAAGCTAGATCTACTGTCTCATTTATATGATGACAGACCTGCTGGATCTACTGTCTCTATTATATTATGACTTACCAGCTAGATCTACTGTCTCTATTATATTATGACAGACCAGCTAGATCTACTGTCTCTATTATATTATGACAGACCAGCTAGATCTACTGTCTCTATTATATTATGACAGACCAGCTAGATCTACTGTCTCTATTATATTATTATATTATGACAGACCAGCTAGATCTACTGTCTCTATTATATTATGACAGACCAGCTAGATCTACTCTATTATCTCTATTATATTATGACAGACCAGCTAGATCTACTGTCTCTATCTATATGACAGACCAGCTAGATCTACTGTCTCTATTATATTATGACAGACCAGCTAGATCTACTGTCTCTATTATATTATGACAGACCAGCTAGATCTACTGTCTCTATTATATTATGACAGACCAGCTAGATCTACTGTCTCTATTATATTATGACAGACCAGCTAGATCTACTGTCTCTATTATATTATGACAGACCAGCTAGATCTACTGTCTCTATTATATTATGACAGACCAGCTAGATCTACTGTCTCTATTATATTATGACAGACCAGCTAGATCTACTGTCTCTATTATATTATGACAGACCAGCTAGATCTACTGTCTCTATTATATTATGACAGACCAGCTAGATCTACTGTCTCTATTATATTATGACAGACCAGCTAGATCTACTGTCTCTATTATATTATGACAGACCAGCTAGATCTACTGTCTCTATTATATTATGACAGACCAGCTAGATCTACTGTCTCTATTATATTATGACAGACAGAGCTAGCTAGATCTACTGTCTCTATTATATTATGACAGACCAGCTAGATCTACTGTCTCTATTATATTATGACAGACCAGCTAGATCTACTGTCTCTATTATATTATGACAGACCAGCTAGATCTACTGTCTCTATTATATTATGACAGACCAGCTAGATCTACTGTCTCTATTATATTATGACAGACCAGCTAGATCTACTGTCTCTATTATATTATATGACAGACCAGCTAGATCTACTGTCTCTATTATATTATGACAGACCAGCTATATCTACTGTCTACTGTCTATTATATTATGACAGACCAGCTAGATCTACTGTCTCTATTATATTATGACAGACCAGCTAGATCTACTGTCTCTATTATATGACAGATGACAGACCAGCTAGATCTACTGTCTCTATTATATATTATGACAGACCAGCTAGATCTACTGTCTCTATTATATTATGACAGACCAGCTAGATCTACTGTCTCTATTATATTATGACAGACCAGCTAGATCTACTGTCTCTATTATATTATGACAGACCAGCTAGATCTACTGTCTCTATTATATTATGACAGACCAGCTAGATCTACTGTCTCTATTATATTATATTATGACAGACCAGCTAGATCTACTGTCTCTATTATATTATGACAGACCAGCTAGATCTACTGTCTCTATTATATTATGACAGACCAGCTAGATCTACTGTCTCTATTATATTATGACAGACCAGCTAGATCTACTGTCTCTATTATATTATGACAGACCAGCTAGATCTACTGTCTCTATTATATTATGACAGACCAGCTAGATCTACTGTCTCCAGCTATCTATTATATATGACAGACCAGCTAGATCTACTGTCTCTATTATATTATGACAGACCAGCTAGATCTACTGTCTCTATTATATTATGACAGACCAGCTAGATCTACTGTCTCTATTATATTATGACAGACCAGCTAGATCTACTGTCTCTATTATATTATGACAGACCAGCTAGATCTACTGTCTCTATTATATTATGACAGACCAGATCTACTGTCTATTATCTACTGTCTCTATTATATTATGACAGACCAGCTAGATCTACTGTCTCTATTATATTATGACAGACCAGCTAGATCTACTGTCTCTATTATATTATGACAGACCAGCTAGATCTACTGTCTCTATTATATTATGACAGACCAGCTAGATCTACTGTCTCTATTATATTATGACAGACCAGCTAGATCTACTGTCTCTATTATATTATGACAGACCAGCTAGATCTACTGTCTCTATTATATTATGACAGACCAGCTAGATCTACTGTCTCATTTATATGATGACAGACCAGCTAGATCTACTGTCTCTATTATATTATGACAGACCAGCTAGATCTACTGTCTCTATTATATTATGACAGACCAGCTAGATCTACTGTCTCTATTATATTATGACAGACCAGCTAGATCTACTGTCTCTATTATATTATGACAGACCAGCTATATCTACTGTCTCTATTATATTATGACAGACCAGCTAGATCTACTGTCTCTATTATATTATGATAGACCAGATAGATCTACTGTCTCTATTATATTATGACAGACCAGCTAGATCTACTGTCTCTATTATATTATGACAGACCAGCTAGATCTACTGTCTCTATTATATTATGACAGACCAGCTAGATCTACTGTCTCTATTATATTATGACAGACCAGCTAGATCTACTGTCTCTATGTCTCTATTATATTATGACAGGCCAGCTAAATCTACTGTCTCTATTATATTATGACAGACCAGCTAGATCTACTGTCTCTATTATATTATGACAGACCAGCTAGATCTACTGTCTCTATTATGATTATGTCTCTATTATATTATGACAGACCAGCTAGATCTATTCTCTATATTATGACAGACCAGCTAGATCTACTGTCTCTATTATATTATGACAGACCAGCTAGATCTACTGTCTCTATTATATTATGACAGACCAGCTAGATCTACTGTCTCTATTATATATTATGACAGACCAGCTAGATCTACTGTCTCTATTATATTATGACAGACCAGCTAGATCTACTGTCTCTATTATATTATGACAGACCAGCTAGATCTACTGTCTCTATTATATTATGACAGACCAGCTAGATCTACTGTCTCTATTATATTATGACAGACCAGCTAGATCTACTGTCTCTATTATATTATGACAGACCAGCTAGATCTACTGTCTCTATTATATTATGACAGACCAGCTAGATCTACTGTCTCTATTATATTATATTATGACAGACCAGCTAGATCTACTGTCTCTATTATATTATGACAGACCAGCTAGATCTACTGTCTCTATTATATTATGACAGACCAGCTAGATCTACTGTCTCTATTATATTATGACTAGATCTACTGTCTCTATTATATTATGACAGACCAGCTAGATCTACTGTCTCTATTATATTATGACAGACCAGCTAGATCTACTGTCTCTATTATATTATGACAGACCAGCTAGATCTACTGTCTTATATTATGACAGACCAGCTATTCTGACTCTATTATATTATGACAGAGACAGCTAGATCTACTGTCTCTATTATATTATGACAGACCAGCTAGATCTACTGTCTCTATTATATTATGACAGACCAGCTAGATCTACTGTCTCTATTATATTATGACAGACCAGCTAGATCTACTGTCTCTATTATATTATGACAGACCAGCTAGATCTACTGTCTCTATTATATTATGACAGACCAGCTAGATCTACTGTCTCTATTATATTATGACAGACCAGCTAGATCTACTGTCTCTATTATATTATGACAGACCAGCTAGATCTACTGTCTCTATTATATTATGACAGACCAGCTAGATCTACTGTCTCTATTATATTATGACAGACCAGCTAGATCTACTGTCTCTATTATATTATGACAGACCAGCTAGATCTACTGTCTCTATTATATTATGACAGACCAGCTAGATCTACTGTCTCTATTATATTATGACAGACCAGCTAGATCTACTGTCTCTATTATATTATGACAGACCAGCTAGATCTACTGTCTCTATTATATTATGACAGACCAGCTAGATCTACTGTCTCTATTATATTATGACAGACCAGCTAGATCTACTGTCTCTATTATATTATGACAGACCAGCTAGATCTACTGTCTCTATTATATTATGACAGACCAGCTAGATCTACTGTCTCTATTATATTATGACAGACCAGCTAGATCTACTGTCTCTATTATATTATGACAGACCAGCTAGATAGATCTACTGTCTCTATTATATTATGACAGACCAGCTAGATCTACTGTCTCTATTATATTATGACAGACCAGCTAGATCTACTGTCTCTATTATATTATGACAGACCAGCTAGATCTACTGTCTCTATTATATTATGACAGACCAGCTAGATCTACTGTCTCTATTATATATATGACAGACCAGCTAGATCTACTGTCTCTATTATATTATGACAGACCAGCTAGATCTACTGTCTCTATTATATTATGACAGACCAGCTAGATCTACTGTCTCTATTATATTATGACAGACCAGCTAGATCTACTGTCTCTATTATATTATGACAGACCAGCTAGATCTACTGTCTCTATTATATTATGACAGACCAGCTAGATCTACTGTCTCTATTATATTATGACAGACCAGCTAGATCTACTGTCTCTATTATATTATGACAGACCAGCTAGATCTACTGTCTCTATTATATTATGACAGACCAGCTAGATCTACTGTCTCTATTATATTATGACAGACCAGCTAGATCTACTGTCTCTATTATATTATGACAGACCAGCTAGATCTACTGTCTCTATTATATTATGACAGACCAGCTAGATCTACTGTCTCTATTATATTATGACAGACCAGCTAGATCTATGTCTCTATTATATTATGACAGACCAGCTAGATCTACTGTCTCTATTATATTATGACAGACCAGCTAGATCTACTGTCTCTATTATATTATGACAGACCAGCTAGATCTACTGTCTCTATTATATTATGACAGACCAGCTAGATCTACTGTCTCTATTATATTATGACAGACCAGCTAGATCTACTGTCTCTATTATATTATGACAGACCAGCTAGATCTACTGTCTCTATGTCTATTATATTATGACAGACCAGCTAGATCTACTGTCTCTATTATATTATGACAGACCAGCTAGATCTACTGTCTCTATTATATTATGACAGACCAGCTAGATCTACTGTCTCTATTATATTATGACAGACCAGCTAGATCTACTGTCTCTATTATATTATGACAGACCAGCTAGATCTACTGTCTCTATTATATTATGACAGACCAGCTAGATCTACTGTCTCTATTATATTATGACAGACCAGCTAGATCTACTGTCTCTATTATATTATGACAGACCAGCTAGATCTACTGTCTCTATTATATTATGACAGACCAGCTAGATCTACTGTCTCTATTATATTATGACAGACCAGCTAGATCTACTGTCTCTATTATATTATGACAGACCAGCTAGATCTACTGTCTCTATTATATTATGACAGACCAGCTAGATCTACTGGTTCTATTATATTATGACAGACCAGCTAGATCTACTGTCTCTATTATATTATGACAGACCAGCTAGATCTACTGTCTCTATTATATTATGACAGACCAGCTAGATCTACTGTCTCTATTATATTATGACAGACCAGCTAGATCTACTGTCTCTATTATTATATTATGACAGACCAGCTAGATCTACTGTCTCTATTATATTATGACAGACCAGCTAGATCTACTGTCTCTATTATATTATGACAGACCAGCTAGATCTACTGTCTCTATTATATTATGACAGACCAGCTAGATCTACTGTCTCTATTATATTATGACAGACCAGCTAGATCTACTGTCTCTATTATATTATGACAGACCAGCTAGATCTACTGTCTCTATTATATTATGACAGACCAGCTAGATCTACTGTCTCTATTATATTATGACAGACCAGCTAGATCTACTGTCTCTATTATATTATGACAGACCAGCTAGATCTACTGTCTCTATTATATTATGACAGACCAGCTAGATCTACTGTCTCTGTCTATTATATTATGACAGACCAGCTAGATCTACTGTCTCTATTATATTATGACAGACCAGACCAGCTAGATCTACTGTCTCTATTATATTATGACAGACCAGCTAGATCTACTGTCTCTATTATATTATGACAGACCAGCTAGATCTACTGTCTCTATTATATTATGACAGACCAGCTAGATCTACTGTCTCTATTATATTATGACAGACCAGCTAGATCTACTGTCTCTATTATATTATGACAGACCAGCTAGATCTACTGTCTCTATTATATTATGACAGACCAGCTAGATCTACTGTCTCTATTATTATATTATGACAGACCAGCTAGATCTACTATCTCTATTATATTATGACAGACCAGCTAGATCTACTGTCTCTATTATATTATGACAGACCAGCTAGATCTACTGTCTCTATTATATTATGACAGACCAGCTAGATCTACTGTCTCTATTATATTATGACAGACAGCTAGATCTACTGTCTCTATTATACATGACAGACCAGCTAGATCTACTGTCTCTATTCTACTGTTATATTATGACAGACCAGCTAGATCTACTGTCTCTATTATATTATGACAGACCAGCTAGATCTACTGTCTCTATTATATTATGACAGACCAGCTAGATCTACTGTCTCTATTATATTATGACAGACCAGCTAGATCTACTGTCTCTATTATATTATGACAGACCAGCTAGATCTACTGTCTCTATTATATTATGACAGACCAGCTAGATCTACTGTCTCTATTATATTATGACAGACCAGCTAGATCTACTGTCTCTATTATATTATGACAGACCAGCTAGATCTACTGTCTCTATTATATTATGACAGACCAGCTAGATCTACTGTCTCTATTATATTATGACAGACCAGCTAGATCTACTGTCTCTATTATATTATGACAGACCAGCTAGATCTACTGTCTCTATTATTATATATGACAGACCAGCTAGATTATGACTACTGTCTCTATTATATTATGACAGACCAGCTAGATCTACTGTCTCTATTCTCTATTATATTATGACAGACCAGCTAGATCTACTGTCTCTATTATATTATGACAGACCAGCTAGATCTACTGTCTCTATTATATTATGACAGACCAGCTAGATCTACTGTCTCTATTATATTATGACAGACCAGCTAGATCTACTGTCTCTATTATATTATGACAGACCAGCTAGATCTACTGTCTCTATTATATTATGACAGACCAGCTAGATCTACTGTCTCTATTATATTATGACAGACCAGCTAGATCTACTGTCTCTATTATATTATGACAGACCAGCTAGATCTACTGTCTCTATTATTATATTATGACAGACCAGCTAGATCTACTGTCTCTATTATATTATGACAGACCAGCTAGATCTACTGTCTCTATTATATTATGACAGACCAGCTAGATCTACTGTCTCTATATTATGATGACAGACCTCTATTATATTATGACAGACCAGCTAGATCTACTGTCTCTATTATATTATGACAGACCAGCTAGATCTACTGTCTCTATTATATTATGACAGACCAGCTAGATCTACTGTCTCTATTATATTATGACAGACCAGCTAGATCTACTGTCTCTATTATATATATGACAGACCAGCTAGATCTACTGTCTCTATTATATTATGACAGACCAGCTAGATCTACTGTCTCTATTATATTATGACAGACCAGCTAGATCTACTGTCTCTATTATATTATGACAGACCAGCTAGATCTACTGTCTCTATTATATTATGACAGACCAGCTAGATCTACTGTCTCTATTATATTATGACAGACCAGCTAGATCTACTGTCTCTATTATATTATGACAGACCAGCTAGATCTACTGTCTCTATTATATTATACAGACAGACCAGCTAGATCTACTGTCTCTATTATATTATGACAGACCAGCTAGATCTACTGTCTCTATTATATTATGACAGACCAGCTAGATCTACTGTCTCTATTATATTATGACAGACAGCTATCTATCTACTGTCTCTATTATATTATGACAGACCAGCTAGATCTACTGTCTCTATTATATTATGACAGACCAGCTAGATCTACTGTCTCTATTATATTATGACAGACCAGCTAGATCTACTGTCTCTATTATATTATGACAGACCAGCTAGATCTACTGTCTCTGTTGTATTATGACAGACCAGCTAGATTTACTGTCTCTATTATATTATGACGGACGAGCTGGATCTACTGTCTCTATGTCTCTATTATATTATGACAGACCAGCTAAATCTACTGTCTCTATTATATTATGACAGACCAGCTAGATCTACTGTCTCTATTATATTATGACAGACCAGCTAGATCTACTGTCTCTATTATATTATGACAGACCAGCTAGATCTACTGTCTCTATTATATTATGACAGACCAGCTAGATCTACTGTCTCTATTATATTATGATAGACCAGCTAGATCTACTGTCTCTATTATATTATGACAGACCAGCTAGATCTACTGTCTCTATTATATTATGACAGACCAGCTAGATCTACTGTCTCTATTATATTATGACAGACCAGCTAGATCTACTGTCTCTATTATATTATGACAGACCAGCTAGATCTACTGTCTCTATTATATTATGACAGACCAGCTAGATCTACTGTCTCTATTATATTATGACAGACCAGCTATATCTACTGTCTCTATGTCTCTATTATATTATGACAGACCAGCTAGATCTACTGTCTCTATTATATTATGACAGACCAGCTAGATCTACTGTCTCTATTATATTATGACAGACCAGCTAGATCTACTGTCTCTATTATATTATGACAGACCAGCTAGATCTACTGTCTCTATTATATTATGACAGACCAGCTAGATCTACTGTCTCTATTATATTATGACAGACCAGCTAGATCTACTGTCTCTATTATATTATGACAGACCAGCTAGATCTACTGTCTCTATTATATTATGACAGACCAGCTAGATCTACTGTCTCTATATTTTGACAGACCAGCTCTCTATCTCTATTATATATGACAGACCAGCTAGATCTACTGTCTCTATTATATTATGACAGACCAGCTAGATCTACTGTCTCTATTATATTATGACAGACCAGCTAGATCTACTGTCTCTATTATATTATGACAGACCAGCTAGATCTACTGTCTCTATTATATTATGACAGACCAGCTAGATCTACTGTCTCTATTATATTATGACAGACCAGCTAGATCTACTGTCTCTATTATATTATGACAGACCAGCTAGATCTACTGTCTCTATTATATTATGACAGACCAGCTAGATCTACTGTCTCTATTATATTATGACAGACCAGCTAGATCTACTGTCTCTATTATATTATGACAGACCAGCTAGATCTACTGTCTCTATTATATTATGACAGACCAGCTAGATCTACTGTCTCTATTATATTATGACAGACCAGCTAGATCTACTGTCTCTATTCTACTGTCTCTATTATATTATGACAGACCAGCTAGATCTACTGTCTCTATTATATTATGACAGACCAGCTAGATCTACTGTCTCTATTATATTATGACAGACCAGCTAGATCTACTGTCTCTATTATATTATGACAGACCAGCTAGATCTACTGTCTCTATTATATTATGACAGACCAGCTAGATCTACTGTCTCTATTATATTATGACAGACCAGCTAGATCTACTGTCTACTATTATATTATGACAGACCAGCTAGATCTACTGTCTCTATTATTATATTATGACAGACCAGCTAGATCTACTGTCTCTATTATATTATGACAGACCAGCTAGATCTACTGTCTCTATTATATTATGACAGACCAGCTAGATCTACTGTCTCTATTATATTATGACAGACCAGCTAGATCTACTGTCTCTATTATATTATGACAGACCAGCTAGATCTACTGTCTCTATTATATTATGACAGACCAGCTAGATCTACTGTCTCTATTATATTATGACAGACCAGCTAGATCTACTGTCTCTATTATATTATGACAGACCAGCTAGATCTACTGTCTCTATTATATTATGACAGACCAGCTAGATCTACTGTCTCTATTATATTATGACAGACCAGCTAGATCTACTGTCTCTATTATATTATGACAGACCAGCTAGATCTACTGTCTCTATTATATTATGACAGACCAGCTAGATCTACTGTCTCTATTATATTATGACAGACCAGCTAGATCTACTGTCTCTATTATATTATGACAGACCAGCTAGATCTACTGTCTCTATTATATTATGACAGACCAGCTAGATCTACTGTCTCTATTATATTATGACAGACCAGCTAGATCTACTGTCTCTATTATATTATGACAGACCAGCTAGATCTACTGTCTCTATTATATTATGACAGACCAGCTAGATCTACTGTCTCTATTATATTATGACAGACCAGCTAGATCTACTGTCTCTATTATATTATGACAGACCAGCTAGATCTACTGTCTCTATAGATCTATTATATTATGACAGACCAGCTAGATCTACTGTCTCTATTATATTATGACAGACCAGCTAGATCTACTGTCTCTATTATATTATGACAGACCAGCTAGATCTACTGTCTCTATTATATTATGACAGACCAGCTAGATCTACTGTCTCTATTATATTATGACAGACCAGCTAGATCTACTGTCTCTATTATATTATGACAGACCAGCTAGATCTACTGTCTCTATTATATTATGACAGACCAGCTAGATCTACTGTCTCTATTATATTATGACAGACCAGCTAGATCTACTGTCTCTATTATTATATTATGACAGACCAGCTAGATCTACTGTCTCTATTATATTATGACAGACCAGCTAGATCTACTGTCTCTATTATATTATGACAGACCAGCTAGATCTACTGTCTCTATTATATTATATTATGACAGACCAGCTAGATCTACTGTCTCTATTATATTATGACAGACCAGCTAGATCTACTGTCTCTATTATATTTATGACAGACCAGCTAGATCTACTGTCTCTATTATATTATGACAGACCAGCTAGATCTACTGTCTCTATTATATTATGACAGACCAGCTAGATCTACTGTCTCTATTATATTATGACAGACCAGCTAGATCTACTGTCTCTATTATATTATGACAGACCAGCTAGATCTACTGTCTCTATTATATTATGATAGACAGACCAGCTAGATCTACTGTCTCTATTATATTATGACAGACCAGCTAGATCTACTGTCTCTATTATATTATGACAGACCAGCTAGATCTACTGTCTCTATTATATTATGACAGACCAGCTAGATCTACTGTCTCTATTATATTATGACAGACCAGCTAGATCTACTGTCTCTATTATATTATGACAGACCAGCTAGATCTACTGTCTCTATTATATTATGACAGACCAGCTAGATCTACTGTCTCTATTATATTATGACAGACCAGCTAGATCTACTGTCTCTATTATATTATGACAGACCAGCTAGATCTACTGTCTCTATTATATTATGACAGACCAGCTAGATCTACTCTATTCTCTATTATATTATGACAGACCAGCTAGATCTACTGTCTCTATTATATTATGACAGACCAGCTAGATCTACTGTCTCTATTATTATATTATGACAGACCAGCTAGATCTACTGTCTCTATTATATTATGACAGACCAGCTAGATCTACTGTCTCTATTATATTATGACAGACCAGCTAGATCTACTGTCTCTATTATATTATGACAGACCAGCTAGATCTACTGTCTCTATTATATTATGACAGACCAGCTAGATCTACTGTCTCTATTATATTATGACAGACCAGCTAGATCTACTGTCTCTATTATATTATGACAGACCAGCTAGATCTACTGTCTCTATTATATTATGACAGACCAGCTAGATCTACTGTCTCTATTATATTATGACAGACCAGCTAGATCTACTGTCTCTATTATATTATGACAGACCAGCTAGATCTACTGTCTCTATTATATTATGACAGACCAGCTAGATCTACTGTCTCTATTATATTATGACAGACCAGCTAGATCTACTGTCTCTATTATATTATGACAGACCAGCTAGATCTACTGTCTCTATTATATTATGACAGACCAGCTAGATCTACTGTCTCTATTATATTATGACAGACCAGCTAGATCTACTGTCTCTATTATATTATGACAGACCAGCTAGATCTACTGTCTCTATTATATTATGACAGACCAGCTAGATCTACTGTCTCTATTATTATGACAGACCAGCTAGATCTACTGTCTCTATTATATTATGACAGACCAGCTAGATCTACTGTCTCTATTATATTATGACAGACCAGCTAGATCTACTGTCTCTATTATATTATGACAGACCAGCTAGATCTACTGTCTCTATTATATTATGACAGACCAGCTAGATCTACTGTCTCTATTATATTATGACAGACCAGCTAGATCTACTGTCTCTATTATTATATATGACAGACCAGCTAGATCTACTGTCTCTATTATATTATGACAGACCAGCTAGATCTACTGTCTCTATTATATTATGACAGACCAGCTAGATCTACTGTCTCTATTATATTATGACAGACCAGCTAGATCTACTGTCTCTATTATATTATGACAGACCAGCTAGATCTACTGTCTCTATTATATTATGACAGACCAGCTAGATCTACTGTCTCTATTATATTATGACAGACCAGCTAGATCTACTGTCTCTATTATATTATGACAGACCAGCTAGATCTACTGTCTCTATTATATTATGACAGACCAGCTAGATCTACTGTCTCTATTATATTATGACAGACCAGCTAGATCTACTGTCTCTATTATATTATGACAGACCAGCTAGATCTACTGTCTCTATTATATTATGACAGACCAGCTAGATCTACTGTCTCTATTATATTATGACAGACCAGCTAGATCTACTGTCTCTATTATATATATGACAGACCAGCTAGATCTACTGTCTCTATTATATTATGACAGACCAGCTAGATCTACTGTCTCTATTATATTATGACAGACCAGCTAGATCTACTGTCTCTATTATATTATGACAGACCAGCTAGATCTACTGTCTCTATTATATTATGACAGACCAGCTAGATCTACTGTCTCTATTATATTATGACAGACCAGCTAGATCTACTGTCTCTATTATATATATGACAGACCAGCTAGATCTACTGTCTCTATTATATTATGACAGACCAGCTAGATCTACTGTCTCTATTATATTATGACAGACCAGCTAGATCTACTGTCTCTATTATATTATGACAGACCAGCTAGATCTACTGTCTCTATTATATTATGACAGACCAGCTAGATCTACTGTCTCTATTATATTATGACAGACCAGCTAGATCTACTGTCTCTATTATATTATGACAGACCAGCTAGATCTACTGTCTCTATTATATTATGACAGACCAGCTAGATCTACTGTCTCTATTATATTATGACAGACCAGCTAGATCTACTGTCTCTATTATATTATGACAGACCAGCTAGATCTACTGTCTCTATTATTATGACAGACCAGCTAGATCTACTACTCTCTATTATATTATGACAGACCAGCTAGATCTACTGTCTCTATTATATTATGACAGACCAGCTAGATCTACTGTCTCTATTATATTATGACAGACCAGCTAGATCTACTGTCTCTATTATATTATGACAGACCAGCTAGATCTACTGTCTCTATTATATTATGACAGACCAGCTAGATCTACTGTCTCTATTATATTATGACAGACCAGCTAGATCTACTGTCTCTATTATATTATGACAGACCAGCTATTCTACTGTCTCTATTATATTATGACAGACCAGCTAGATCTACTGTCTCTATTATATTATGACAGACCAGCTAGATCTACTGTCTCTATTATATTATGACAGACCAGCTAGATCTACTGTCTCTATTATATTATGACAGACCAGCTAGATCTACTGTCTCTATTATATTATGACAGACCAGCTAGATCTACTGTCTCTATTATATTATGACAGACCAGCTAGATCTACTGTCTCTATTATATTATGACAGACCAGCTAGATCTACTGTCTCTATTATATATGACAGACCAGCTAGATCTACTGTCTCTATTATATTATGACAGACCAGCTAGATCTACTGTCTCTATTATATTATGACAGACCAGCTAGATCTACTGTCTCTATTATATTATGACAGACCAGCTAGATCTACTGTCTCTATTATATTATGACAGACCAGCTAGATCTACTGTCTCTATTATATTATGACAGACCAGCTAGATCTACTGTCTCTATTATATTATGACAGACCAGCTAGATCTACTGTCTCTATTATATTATGACAGACCAGCTAGATCTACTGTCTCTATTATATTATGACAGACCAGCTAGATCTACTGTCTCTATTATATTATGACAGACCAGCTAGATCTACTGTCTCTATTATATTATGACAGACCAGCTAGATCTACTGTCTCTATTATATATATGACAGACCAGCTAGATCTACTGTCTCTATTATATTATGACAGACCAGCTATCTATCTACTAGATCTACTATTATATTATGACAGACCAGCTAGATCTACTGTCTCTATTATATTATGACAGACCAGCTAGATCTACTGTCTCTATTATATTATGACAGACCAGCTAGATCTACTGTCTCTATTATATTATGACAGACCAGCTAGATCTACTGTCTCTATTATATTATGACAGACCAGCTAGATCTACTGTCTCTATTATATTATGACAGACCAGCTAGATCTACTGTCTCTATTATATTATGACAGACCAGCTAGATCTACTGTCTCTATTATATTATGACAGACCAGCTAGATCTACTGTCTCTATTATATTATGACAGACCAGCTAGATCTACTGTCTCTATTATATTATGACAGACCAGCTAGATCTACTGTCTCTATTATATTATATGAGACCAGCTAGATCTACTGTCTCTATTATATTATGACAGACCAGCTAGATCTACTGTCTCTATTATATTATGACAGACCAGCTAGATCTACTGTCTCTATTATATTATGACAGACCAGCTAGATCTACTGTCTCTATTATATTATGACAGACCAGCTAGATCTACTGTCTCTATTATATTATGACAGACCAGCTAGATCTACTGTCTCTATTATATTATGACAGACCAGCTAGATATATTATGACTACTACTCTCTATTATATTATGACAGACCAGCTAGATCTACTGTCTCTATTATATTATGACAGACCAGCTAGATCTACTGTCTCTATTATATTATGACAGACCAGCTAGATCTACTGTCTCTATTATATTATGACAGACCAGCTAGATCTACTGTCTCTATTATATTATGACAGACCAGCTAGATCTACTGTCTCTATTATATTATGACAGACCAGCTAGATCTACTGTCTCTATTATATTATGACAGACCAGCTAGATCTACTGTCTCTATTATATTATGACAGACCAGCTAGATCTACTGTCTCTATTATATTATGACAGACCAGCTAGATCTACTGTCTCTATTATATTATGACAGACCAGCTAGATCTACTGTCTCTATTATATTATGACAGACTAGATTATATTATATTATGACAGACCAGCTATCTACTGTCTCTATGTCTCTATTATATTATGACAGACCAGCTAGATCTACTGTCTCTATTATATTATGACAGACCAGCTAGATCTACTGTCTCTATTATATTATGACAGACCAGCTAGATCTACTGTCTCTATTATATTATGACAGACCAGCTAGATCTACTGTCTCTATTATATTATGACAGACCAGCTAGATCTACTGTCTCTATTATATTATGACAGACCAGCTAGATCTACTGTCTCTATTATATTATGACAGACCAGCTAGATCTACTGTCTCTATTATATTATGACAGACCAGCTAGATCTACTGTCTCTATTATATTATGACAGACCAGCTAGATCTACTGTCTCTATTATATTATGACAGACCAGCTAGATCTACTATTATATTATGACAGACCAGCTAGATCTATTATATATATGACAGACCAGCTAGATCTACTGTCTCTATTATATTATGACAGACCAGCTAGATCTACTGTCTCTATTATATTATGACAGACTAGCTATCTATCTACTGTCTATTATATTATGACAGACCAGCTAGATCTACTGTCTCTATTATATTATGACAGACCAGCTAGATCTACTGTCTCTATTATATTATGACAGACCAGCTAGATCTACTGTCTCTATTATATTATGACAGACCAGCTAGATCTACTGTCTCTATTATATTATGACAGACCAGCTAGATCTACTGTCTCTATTATATTATGACAGACCAGCTAGATCTACTGTCTCTATTATATTATGACAGACCAGCTAGATCTACTGTCTCTATTATATTATGACAGACCAGCTAGATCTACTGTCTCTATTATATTATATTATGACAGACCAGCTAGATCTACTGTCTCTATTATATTATGACAGACCAGCTAGATCTACTGTCTCTATTATATTATGACAGACCAGCTAGATCTACTGTCTCTATTATATTATGACAGACCAGCTAGATCTACTGTCTCTATTATATTATGACAGACCAGCTAGATCTACTGTCTCTATTATATTATGACAGACCAGCTAGATCTACTGTCTCTATTATATTATGACAGACCAGCTAGATCTACTGTCTCTATTATATTATGACAGACCAGCTAGATCTACTGTCTCTATTATATTATGACAGACCAGCTAGATCTACTGTCTCTATTATATTATGACAGACCAGCTAGATCTACTGTCTCTATTATATTATGACAGACCAGCTAGATCTACTGTCTCTATTATATTATGACAGACCAGCTATCTATATATTATGACAGACCAGCTAGATCTACTGTCTCTATCTGACAGACCAGCTAGTCTACTGTCTCTATTATATTATGACAGACCAGCTAGATCTACTGTCTCTATTATATTATGACAGACCAGCTAGATCTACTGTCTCTATTATATTATGACAGACCAGCTAGATCTACTGTCTCTATTATATTATGACAGACCAGCTAGATCTACTGTCTCTATTATATTATGACAGACCAGCTAGATCTACTATCTCTATTATATTATGACAGACCAGCTAGATCTACTGTCTCTATTATATTATGACAGACCAGCTAGATCTACTGTCTCTATTATATTATGACAGACCAGCTAGATCTACTGTCTCTATTATATTATGACAGACCAGCTAGATCTACTGTCTCTATTATATATTATGACAGACCAGCTAGATCTACTGTCTCTATTATATTATGACAGACCAGCTAGATCTACTGTCTCTATTATATTATGACAGACCAGCTAGATCTACTGTCTCTATTATATTATGACAGACCAGCTAGATCTACTGTCTCTATTATATTATGACAGACCAGCTAGATCTACTGTCTCTATTATATTATGACAGACCAGCTAGATCTACTGTCTCTATTATATTATGACAGACCAGCTAGATCTACTGTCTCTATTATATTATGACAGACCAGCTAGATCTACTGTCTCTATTATATTATGACAGACCAGCTAGATCTACTGTCTCTATTATATTATGACAGACCAGCTAGATCTACTGTCTCTATTATATTATGACAGACCAGCTAGATCTACTGTCTCTATTATATTATGACAGACCAGCTAGATCTACTGTCTCTATTATATTATGACAGACCAGCTAGATCTACTGTCTCTATTATATTATGACAGACCAGCTAGATCTACTGTCTCTATTATATTATGACAGACCAGCTAGATCTACTGTCTCTATTATATTATGACAGACCAGCTAGATCTACTGTCTCTATTATATTATGACAGACCAGCTAGATCTACTGTCTCTATTATATTATGACAGACCAGCTAGATCTACTGTCTCTATTATATTATGACAGACCAGCTAGATCTACTGTCTCTATTATATTATGACAGACCTAGATCTACTGTCTCTATTATATTATGACTACCAGCTAGATCTACTGTCTCTATTATATTATGACAGACCAGCTAGATCTACTGTCTCTATTATATTATGACAGACCAGCTAGATCTACTGTCTCTATTATATTATGACAGACCAGCTAGATCTACTGTCTCTATTATATTATGACAGACCAGCTAGATCTACTGTCTCTATTATATTATGACAGACCAGCTAGATCTACTGTCTCTATTATATTATGACAGACCAGCTAGATCTACTGTCTCTATTATATTATGACAGACCAGCTAGATCTACTGTCTCTATTATATTATGACACCACCAGCTAGATCTACTGTCTCTATTATATTATGACAGACCAGCTAGATCTACTGTCTCTATTATATTATGACAGACCAGCTAGATCTACTGTCTCTATTATATTATGACAGACCAGCTAGATCTACTGTCTCTATTATATTATGACAGACCAGCTAGATCTACTGTCTCTATTATATTATGACAGACCAGCTAGATCTACTGTCTCTATTATATTATGACAGACCAGCTAGATCTACTGTCTCTATTATATTATGACAGACCAGCTAGATCTACTGTCTCTATTATATTATGACAGACCAGCTAGATCTACTGTCTCTATTATATTATGACAGACCAGCTAGATCTACTGTCTCTATTATATATGACAGACCAGCTAGATCTACTGTCTCTATTATATTATGACAGACCAGCTAGATCTACTGTCTCTATTATATTATGACAGACCAGCTAGATCTACTGTCTCTATTATATTATGACAGACCAGCTAGATCTACTGTCTCTATTATATTATGACAGACCAGCTAGATCTACTGTCTCTATTATATTATGACAGACCAGCTAGATCTACTGTCTCTATGTCTCTATTATATTATGACTACCAGTCTACTATCTCTATTATATTATGACAGACCAGCTAGATCTACTGTCTCTATTATATTATGACAGACCAGCTAGATCTACTGTCTCTATTATATTATGACAGACCAGCTAGATCTACTGTCTCTATTATATTATGACAGACCAGCTAGATCTACTGTCTCTATTATATTATGACAGACCAGCTAGATCTACTGTCTCTATTATATTATGACAGACCAGCTAGATCTACTGTCTCTATTATATTATGACAGACCAGCTAGATCTACTGTCTCTATTATATTATGACAGACCAGCTAGATCTACTGTCTCTATTATATTATGACAGACCAGCTAGATCTACTGTCTCTATTATATTATGACAGACCAGCTAGATCTACTGTCTCTATTATATTATGACAGACCAGCTAGATCTACTGTCTCTATTATATTATGACAGACCAGCTAGATCTACTGTCTCTATTATATTATGACAGACCAGCTAGATCTACTGTCTCTATTATATTATGACAGACCAGCTAGATCTGTCTCTATTATATTATGACAGACCAGCTAGATCTACTGTCTCTATTATATGACAGACCAGCTAGATCTACTGTCTCTATTATATTAGACCAGCTAGATCTACTGTCTCTATTATATTATGACAGACCAGCTAGATCTACTGTCTCTATTATATTATGACAGACCAGCTAGATCTACTGTCTCTATTATATTATGACAGACCAGCTAGATCTACTCTCTCTATTATATTATGACAGACCAGCTAGATCTACTGTCTCTATTATATTATGACAGACCAGCTAGATCTACTGTCTATTATATTATGACAGACCAGCTAGATCTACTGTCTCTATTATATTATGACAGACCAGCTAGATCTACTGTCTCTATTATATTATGACAGACCAGCTAGATCTACTGTCTCTATTATATTATGACAGACCAGCTAGATCTACTGTCTCTATTATATTATGACAGACCAGCTAGATCTACTGTCTCTATTATATTATGACAGACCAGCTAGATCTACTGTCTCTATTATATTATGACAGACCAGCTAGATCTACTGTCTCTATTATATTATGACAGACCAGCTAGATCTACTGTCTCTATTATATTATGACAGACCAGCTAGATCTACTGTCTCTATTATATTATGACAGACCAGCTAGATCTACTGTCTCTATTATATTATGACAGACCAGCTAGATCTACTGTCTCTATTATATTATGACAGACCAGCTAGATCTACTGTCTACTGTCTCTATTATATTATGACAGACCAGCTAGATCTACTGTCTCTATTATATTATGACAGACCAGCTAGATCTACTGTCTCTATTATATTATGACAGACCAGCTAGATCTACTGTCTCTATTATATTATGACAGACCAGCTAGATCTACTGTCTCTATTATATTATGACAGACCAGCTAGATCTACTGTCTCTATTATATTATGACAGACCAGCTAGATCTACTGTCTCTATTATATTATGACAGACCAGCTAGATCTACTGTCTCTATTATATTATGACAGACCAGCTAGATCTACTGTCTCTATTATATTATGACAGACCAGCTAGATCTACTGTCTCTATTATATTATGACAGACCAGCTAGATCTACTGTCTCTATTATATTATGACAGACCAGCTAGATCTACTGTCTCTATTATATTATGACAGACCAGCTAGATCTACTGTCTCTATTATATTATGACAGACCAGCTAGATCTACTGTCTCTATTATATATGACAGACCAGCTAGATCTACTGTCTCTATTATATTATGACAGACCAGCTAGATCTACTGTCTCTATTATATTATGACAGACCAGCTAGATCTACTGTCTCTATTATATTATGACAGACCAGCTAGATCTACTGTCTCTATTATATTATGACAGACCAGCTAGATCTACTGTCTCTATTATATTATGACAGACCAGCTAGATCTACTGTCTCTATTATATTATGACAGACCAGCTAGATCTACTGTCTCTATTATATTATGACAGACCAGCTAGATCTACTGTCTCTATTATATTATGACAGACCAGCTAGATCTACTGTCTCTATTATATTATGACAGACCAGCTAGATCTACTGTCTCTATTATATTATGACAGACCAGCTAGATCTACTGTCTCTATTATATTATGACAGACCAGCTATATTATTATATTATGACAGACCAGCTAGATCTACTGTCTCTATTATATTATGACAGACCAGCTAGATCTACTGTCTCTATTATATTATGACAGACCAGCTAGATCTACTGTCTCTATTATATTATGACAGACCAGCTAGATCTACTGTCTCTATTATATTATGACAGACCAGCTAGATCTACTGTCTCTATTATATTATGACAGACCAGCTAGATCTACTGTCTCTATTATATTATGACAGACCAGCTAGATCTACTGTCTCTATTATATTATGACAGACCAGCTAGATCTACTGTCTCTATTATATATATGACAGACCAGCTAGATCTACTGTCTCTATTATATTATGACAGACCAGCTAGATCTACTGTCTCTATTATATTATGACAGACCAGCTAGATCTACTGTCTCTATTATATTATGACAGACCAGCTAGATCTACTGTCTCTATTATATTATGACAGACCAGCTAGATCTACTGTCTCTATTATATTATGACAGACCAGCTAGATCTACTGTCTCTATTATATTATGACAGACCAGCTAGATCTACTGTCTCTATTATATTATGACAGACCAGCTAGATCTACTGTCTCTATTATATTATGACAGACCAGCTAGATCTACTGTCTCTATTATATTATGACAGACCAGCTAGATCTACTGTCTCTAGACCAGCTATATCTACTGACAGATATTATGACAGACCAGCTAGATCTACTGTCTCTATTATATTATGACAGACCAGCTAGATCTACTGTCTCTATTATATTATGACAGACCAGCTAGATCTACTGTCTCTATTATATTATGACAGACCAGCTAGATCTACTGTCTCTATTATATTATGACAGACCAGCTAGATCTACTGTCTCTATTATATTATGACAGACCAGCTAGATCTACTGTCTCTATTATATTATGACAGACCAGCTAGATCTACTTCTATTATATTATGACAGACCAGCTAGATCTACTGTCTCTATTATATTATGACAGACCAGCTAGATCTACTGTCTCTATTATATTATGACAGACCAGCTAGATCTACTGTCTCTATTATATTATGACAGACCAGCTAGATCTACTGTCTCTATTATATTATGACAGACCAGCTAGATCTACTGTCTCTATTATATTATGACAGACCAGCTAGATCTACTGTCTCTATTATATTATGACAGACCAGCTAGATCTACTGTCTCTATTATATTATGACAGACCAGCTAGATCTACTGTCTCTATTATATTATGACAGACCAGCTAGATCTACTGTCTCTATTATATTATGACAGACCAGCTAGATCTACTGTCTCTATTATATTATGACAGACCAGCTAGATCTACTGTCTCTATTATATTATGACAGACCAGCTAGATCTACTGTCTCTATTATATTATGACAGACCAGCTAGATCTACTGTCTCTATTATATTATGACAGACCAGCTGGATCTACTGTCTCTATTATATTATTATATTATTATTATATTATGACAGACCAGCTAGATCTACTGTCTCTATTATATTATTATATTATTATTATATTATGACAGACCAGCTAGATCTACTCTCTCTATTATATTATGACAGACCAGCTAGATCTACTGTCTCTATTATATTATTATGTCTCTATTATATGACAGACCAGCTAGATCTACTGTCTCTATTATATTATGACAGACCAGCTAGATCTAGATCTGTCTCTATTATATATATGACAGACCAGCTAGATCTACTGTCTCTATTATATTATGACAGACCAGCTAGATCTACTGTCTCTATTATATTATGACAGACCAGCTAGATCTACTGTCTCTATTATATTATGACAGACCAGCTAGATCTACTGTCTCTATTATATTATGACAGACCAGCTAGATCTACTGTCTCTATTATATTATGACAGACCAGCTAGATCTACTGTCTCTATTATATTATGACAGACCAGCTAGATCTACTGTCTCTATTATATTATGACAGACCAGCTAGATCTACTGTCTCTATTATATTATGACAGACCAGCTAGATCTACTGTCTCTATTATATTATGACAGACCAGCTAGATCTACTGTCTCTTTATATTATGACAGACCAGCTAGATCTACTGTCTCTATTATATTATGACAGACCAGCTAGATCTACTGTCTCTATTATATTATGACAGACCAGCTAGATCTACTGTCTCTATTATATTATGACAGACCAGCTAGATCTACTGTCTCTATTATATTATGACAGACCAGCTAGATCTACTGTCTCTATTATATTATATTATGACAGACCAGCTAGATCTACTGTCTCTATTATATTATGACAGACCAGCTAGATCTACTGTCTCTATTATATTATGACAGACCAGCTAGATCTACTGTCTCTATTATATTATGACAGACCAGCTAGATCTACTGTCTCTATTATATTATGACAGACCAGCTATCTACTGTCTACTGTCTCTATTTATATTATGACAGACCAGCTAGATCTACTGTCTCTAGATCTACTGTCTCTATTATATTATGACAGACCAGCTAGATCTACTGTCTCTATTATATTATGACAGACCAGCTAGATCTACTGTCTCTTTGTCTCTATTATATTATGACAGACCAGCTAGATCTACTGTCTCTATTATATTATGACAGACCAGCTAGATCTACTGTCTCTATTATATTATGACAGACCAGCTAGATCTATGTCTCTATTATATGACAGACCAGCTAGATCTACTGTCTCTATTATATTATGACAGACCAGCTAGATCTACTGTCTCTATTATATTATGACAGACCAGCTAGATCTACTGTCTCTATTATATTATGACAGACCAGCTAGATCTACTGTCTCTATTATATTATGACAGACCAGCTAGATCTACTGTCTCTATTATATTATGACAGACCAGCTAGATCTACTGTCTCTATTATATTATGACAGACCAGCTAGATCTACTGTCTCTATTATATTATGACAGACCAGCTAGATCTACTGTCTCTATTATATTATGACAGACCAGCTAGATCTACTGTCTCTATTATAATATAATGAACCAGCTAGATCTACTGTCTCTATTATATTATGACAGACCAGCTAGATCTACTGTCTCTATTATATTATGACAGACCAGCTAGATCTACTGTCTCTATTATATTATGACAGACCAGCTAGATCTACTGTCTCTATTATATTATGACAGACCAGCTAGATCTACTGTCTCTATTATATTATGACAGACCAGCTAGATCTACTGTCTCTATTATATTATGACAGACCAGCTAGATCTACTGTCTCTATTATATTATGACAGACCAGCTAGATCTACTGTCTCTATTATATTATGACAGACCAGCTAGATCTACTGTCTCTATTATATTATGACAGACCAGCTAGATCTACTGTCTCTATTATATTATGACAGACCAGCTAGATCTACTGTCTCTATTATATTATGACAGACCAGCTAGATCTACTGTCTCTATTATATTATGACAGACCAGCTAGATCTACTGTCTCTATTATATTATGACAGACCAGCTAGATCTACTGTCTCTATTATATTATGACAGACCAGCTAGATCTACTGTCTCTATTATATTATGACAGACCAGCTAGATCTACTGTCTCTATTATATTATGACAGACCAGCTAGATCTACTGTCTCTATTATATTATGACAGACCAGCTAGATCTACTGTCTCTATTATATTATGACAGACCAGCTAGATCTACTGTCTCTATTATATTATGACAGACCAGCTAGATCTACTGTCTCTATTATATTATGACAGACCAGCTAGATCTACTGTCTCTATTATATTATGACAGACCAGCTAGATCTACTGTCTCTATTATATTATGACAGACCAGCTAGATCTACTGTCTCTATTATATTATGACAGACCAGCTAGATCTACTGTCTCTATTATATTATGACAGACCAGCTAGATCTACTGTCTCTATTATATTATGACAGACCAGCTAGATCTACTGTCTCTATTATATTATGACAGACCAGCTAGATCTACTGTCTCTATTATATTATGACAGACCAGCTAGATCTACTGTCTCTATTATATTATGACAGACCAGCTAGATCTACTGTCTCTATTATATTATGACAGACCAGCTAGATCTACTGTCTCTATTATATTATGACAGACCAGCTAGATCTACTGTCTCTATTATATTATGACAGACCAGCTAGATCTACTGTCTCTATTATATTATGACAGACCAGCTAGATCTACTGTCTCTATTATATTATGACAGACCAGCTAGATCTACTGTCTCTATTATATTATGACAGACCAGCTAGATCTACTGTCTCTATTATATTATGACAGACCAGCTAGATCTACTGTCTCTATTATATTATGACAGACCAGCTAGATCTACTGTCTCTATTATATTATGACAGACCAGCTAGATCTACTGTCTCTATTATATATATGACAGACCAGCTAGATCTACTGTCTCTATTATATTATGACAGACCAGCTAGATCTACTGTCTCTATTATATTATGACAGACCAGCTAGATCTACTGTCTCTATTATATTATGACAGACCAGCTAGAGACCAGCTAGATCTACTGTCTCTATTATATTATGACAGACCAGCTAGATCTACTGTCTAGATCTACTGTCTCTATTATATTATGACAGACCAGCTAGATCTACTGTCTCTATTATATTATGACAGACCAGCTAGATCTACTGTCTCTCTATTATATTATGACAGACCAGCTAGATCTACTGTCTCTATTATATTATGACAGACCAGCTAGATCTACTGTCTCTATTATATTATGACAGACCAGCTAGATCTACTGTCTCTATTATATTATGACAGACCAGCTAGATCTACTGTCTCTATTATATTATGACAGACCAGCTAGATCTACTGTCTCTATTATATTATGACAGACCAGCTAGATCTACTGTCTCTATTATATTATGACAGACCAGCTAGATCTACTGTCTCTATTATATTATGACAGACCAGCTCTATTATATTATGATCTACTGTCTCTATTATATTATGACAGACCAGCTAGATCTACTGTCTCTATTATATTATGACAGACCAGCTAGATCTACTGTCTCTATTATATTATGACAGACCAGCTAGATCTACTGTCTCTATTATATTATGACAGACCAGCTAGATCTACTGTCTCTATTATATTATGACAGACCAGCTAGATCTACTGTCTCTAATATTATATGACAGACCAGCTAGATCTACTGTCTCTATTATATTATGACAGACCAGCTAGATCTACTGTCTCTATTATATTATGACAGACCAGCTAGATCTACTGTCTCTATTATATTATGACAGACCAGCTAGATCTACTGTCTCTATTATATTATGACAGACCAGCTAGATCTACTGTCTCTATTATATTATGACAGACCAGCTAGATCTACTGTCTCTATTATATTATGACAGACCAGCTAGATCTACTGTCTCTATTATATTATGACAGACCAGCTATATCTACTAGATCTCTATTATATTATGACAGACCAGCTAGATCTACTGTCTCTATTATATTATGACAGACCAGCTAGATCTACTGTCTCTATTATATATGACAGACCAGCTAGATCTACTGTCTCTATTATATTATGACAGACCAGCTAGATCTACTGTCTCTATTATATTATGACAGACCAGCTAGATCTACTGTCTCTATTATATTATGACAGACCAGCTAGATCTACTGTCTCTATTATATTATGACAGACCAGCTAGATCTACTGTCTCTATTATATTATGACAGACCAGCTAGATCTACTGTCTCTATTATATTATGACAGACCAGCTAGATCTACTGTCTCTATTATATTATGACAGACCAGCTAGATCTACTGTCTCTATTATATTATGACAGACCAGCTAGATCTACTGTCTCTATTATATTATGACATGACCAGCTAGATCTACTGTCTCTATTATATTATGACAGACCAGCTGTCTCTATTATATTATGACAGACCAGCTAGATCTACTGTCTCTATTATATTATGACAGACCAGCTAGATCTACTGTCTCTATTATATTATGACAGACCAGCTAGATCTACTGTCTCTATTATATTATGACAGACCAGCTAGATCTACTGTCTCTATTATATTATGACAGACCAGCTAGATCTACTGTCTCTATTATATTATGACAGACCAGCTAGATCTACTGTCTCTATTATATTATGACAGACCAGCTAGATCTACTGTCTCTATTATTATATTATGACAGACCAGCTAGATCTACTGTCTCATTTATATTATGACAGACCAGCTAGATCTACTGTCTCTATTATATTATGACAGACCAGCTAGATCTACTGTCTCTATTATATTATGACAGACCAGCTAGATCTACTGTCTCTGTTATATTATGACAGACCAGCTAGATCTACTGTCTCTATTTTATTATGACAGATTATGACAGACCAGCAATATCTACTGTCTCAATGATATTGTGACAGCCCAGCTAGATCTACTGTCTCTATTATATTATGACAGACCAGCTAGATCTACTGTCTCTATTATATTATGACAGACCAGCTAGATCTACTGTCTCTATTATATTATGACAGACCAGCTAGATCTACTGTCTCTATTATATTATGACAGACCAGCTAGATCTACTGTCTCTATTATATTATATTATGACAGACCAGCTAGATCTACTGTCTCTATTATATTACAGACCAGCTACTACAGACCAGCTAGATCTACTGTCTCTATTATATTATGACAGACCAGCTAGATCTACTGTCTCTATTATATTATGACAGACCAGCTAGATCTACTGTCTCTATTATATTATGACAGACCAGCTAGATCTACTGTCTCTATTATATTATGACAGACCAGCTAGATCTACTGTCTCTATTATATTATGACAGACCAGCTAGATCTACTGTCTCTATTATATTATGACAGACCAGCTAGATCTACTGTCTCTATTATATTATGACAGACCAGCTAGATCTACTGTCTCTATTATATTATGACAGACCAGCTAGATCTACTGTCTCTATTATATTATGACAGACCAGCTAGATCTACTGTCTCTATTATATTATGACAGACCAGCTAGATCTACTGTCTCTATTATATTATGACCAGCTAGACTAGTCTATTATCTACAGACCAGCTAGATCTACTGTCTCTATTATATTATGACAGACCAGCTAGATCTACTGTCTCTATTATATTATGACAGACCAGCTAGATCTACTGTCTCTATTATATTATGACAGACCAGCTAGATCTACTGTCTCTATTATATTATGACAGACCAGCTAGATCTACTGTCTCTATTATATTATGACAGACCAGCTAGATCTACTGTCTCTATTATATTATGACAGACCAGCTAGATCTACTGTCTCTATTATATTATGACAGACCAGCTAGATCTACTGTCTCTATTATATTATGACAGACCAGCTAGATCTACTGTCTCTATTATATTATGAGCTAGATCTACTGTCTCTATTATATTATGAGACCTAGCTAGATCTACTGTCTCTATTATATTATGACAGACCAGCTAGATCTACTGTCTCTATTATATTATGACAGACCAGCTAGATCTACTGTCTCTATTATATTATGACAGACCAGCTATATCTACTGTCTCTATTATATTATGACAGACCAGCTAGATCTACTGTCTCTATTATATTATGACAGACCAGCTAGATCTACTGTCTCTATTATATTATGACAGACCAGCTAGATCTACTGTCTCTATTATATTATGACAGACCAGCTAGATCTACTGTCTCTATTATATTATGACAGACCAGCTAGATCTACTGTCTCTATTATATTATGACAGACCAGCTAGATCTACTGTCTCTATTATATTATGACAGACCAGCTAGATCTACTGTCTCTATTATATTATGACAGACCAGCTAGATCTACTGTCTCTATTATATTATGACAGACCAGCTAGATCTACTGTCTCTATTATATTATGACAGACCAGCTAGATCTACTGTCTCTATTATATTATGACAGACCAGCTAGATCTACTGTCTCTATTATATTATGACAGACCAGCTAGATCTACTGTCTCTATTATATTATGACTATCTCTCTATTATATTATGACAGACCAGCTCTATTATATCTACTGTCTCTATTATATTATGACAGACCAGCTAGATCTACTGTCTCTATTATATTATGACAGACCAGCTAGATCTACTGTCTCTATTATATTATGACAGACCAGCTAGATCTACTGTCTCTATTATATTATGACAGACCAGCTAGATCTACTACTGTCTCTATTATATTATGACAGACCAGCTAGATCTACTGTCTCTATTATATTATGACAGACCAGCTAGATCTACTGTCTCTATTATATTATGACAGACCAGCTAGATCTACTGTCTCTATTATATTATGACAGACCAGCTAGATCTACTGTCTCTATTATATTATGACAGACCAGCTAGATCTACTACTGTCTCTATTATATTATGACAGACCAGCTAGATCTACTGTCTCTATTATATTATGACAGACCAGCTAGATCTACTGTCTCTATTATATTATGACAGACCAGCTAGATCTACTGTCTCTATTATATTATGACAGACCAGCTAGATCTACTGTCTCTATTTATATTATGACAGACCAGCTAGATCTACTGTCTCTATTATATTATGACAGACCAGCTAGATCTACTGTCTCTATTATATTATGACAGACCAGCTAGATCTACTGTCTCTATTATATTATGACAGACCAGCTAGATCTACTGTCTCTATTATATTATGACAGACCAGATCTACTGTCTCTATTATATCTGACAGACTGTCTCTATTATATTATGACAGACCAGCTAGATCTACTGTCTCTATTATATTATGACAGACCAGCTAGATCTACTGTCTCTATTATATTATGACAGACCAGCTAGATCTACTGTCTCTATTATATTATGACAGACCAGCTAGATCTACTGTCTCTATTATATTATGACAGACCAGCTAGATCTACTGTCTCTATTATATTATGACAGACCAGCTAGATCTACTGTCTCTATTATATTATGACAGACCAGCTAGATCTACTGTCTCTATTATATTATGACAGACCAGCTATCTACTGTCTCTATCTACCAGCTAGATCTACTGTCTCTATTATATTATGACAGACCAGCTAGATCTACTGTCTCTATTATATTATGACAGACCAGCTAGATCTACTGTCTCTATTATATTATGACAGACCAGCTAGATCTACTGTCTCTATTATATTATGACAGACCAGCTAGATCTACTGTCTCTATTATATTATGACAGACCAGCTAGATCTACTGTCTCTATTATATTATGACAGACTAGATCTACTGTCTCTATTATATTATGACAGACCAGCTAGTCTCTATTATATTATGACAGACCAGCTAGATCTACTGTCTCTATTATATTATGACAGACCAGCTAGATCTACTGTCTCTATTATATTATGACAGACCAGCTAGATCTACTGTCTCTATTATATTATGACAGACCAGCTAGATCTACTGTCTCTATTATATTATGACAGACCAGCTAGATCTACTGTCTCTATTATATTATGACAGACCAGCTAGATCTACTGTCTCTATTATATATATGACAGACCAGCTAGATCTACTGTCTCTATTATATTATGACAGACCAGCTAGATCTACTGTCTCTATTATATTATGACAGACCAGCTAGATCTACTGTCTCTATTATATATGACAGACCAGCTAGATCTACTGTCTCTATTATATTATGACAGACCAGCTAGATCTACTGTCTCTATTATATTATGACAGACCAGCTAGATCTACTGTCTCTATTATATTATGACAGACCAGCTAGATCTACTGTCTCTATTATATTATGACAGACCAGCTAGATCTACTGTCTCTATTATATTACCAGCTGACTGTCTCTATTATATTATGACAGACCAGCTAGATCTACTGTCTCTATTATATTATGACAGACCAGCTAGATCTACTGTCTCTATTATATTATGACAGACCAGCTAGATCTACTGTCTCTATTATATTATGACAGACCAGCTAGATCTACTGTCTCTATTATATTATGACAGACCAGCTAGATCTACTGTCTCTATTATATTATGACAGACCAGCTAGATCTACTGTCTCTATTATATTATGACAGACCAGCTAGATCTACTGTCTCTATTATATTATGACAGACCAGCTAGATCTACTGTCTCTATTATATTATGACAGACCAGCTAGATCTACTGTCTCTATTATATTATGACAGACCAGCTAGATCTACTGTCTCTATTATATTATGACAGACCAGCTAGATCTACTGTCTCTATTATATTATGACAGACCAGCTAGATCTACTGTCTCATTTATATGATGACAGACCTGCTAGATCTACTGTCTCTATTATATTATGACTGACCAGCTAGATCTACTATATCTATGACTCTATTATATTATGACAGACCAGCTAGATCTACTGTCTCTATTATATTATGACAGACCAGCTAGATCTACTGTCTCTATTATTATATTATGACAGACCAGCTAGATCTACTGTCTCTATTATATTATGACAGACCAGCTAGATCTACTGTCTCTATTATATTATGACAGACCAGCTAGATCTACTGTCTCTATTATATTATGACAGACCAGCTAGATCTACTGTCTCTATTATATTATGACAGACCAGCTAGATCTACTGTCTCTATTATATTATGACAGACCAGCTAGATCTACTGTCTCTATTATATTATGACAGACCAGCTAGATCTACTGTCTCTATTATGTCTCTATTATATTATGACAGACCAGCTAGATCTACTGTCTCTAAGTCTCTATTATATTATGACAGACCAGCTAGATCTACTGTCTCTATTATATTATGACAGACCAGCTAGATCTACTGTCTCTATTATATTATGACAGACCAGCTAGATCTACTGTCTCTATTATATTATGACAGACCAGCTAGATCTACTGTCTCTATTATATTATGACAGACCAGCTAGATCTACTGTCTCTATTATATATGACAGACCAGCTAGATCTACTGTCTCTATTATATTATGACAGACCAGCTAGATCTACTGTCTCTATTATATTATGACAGACCAGCTAGATCTACTGTCTCTATTATATTATGACAGACCAGCTAGATCTACTGTCTCTATTATATTATGACAGACCAGCTAGATCTACTGTCTCTATTATATTATGACAGACCAGCTAGATCTACTGTCTCTATTATATTATGACAGACCAGCTAGATCTACTGTCTCTATTATATTATGACAGACCAGCTAGATCTACTGTCTCTAGACAGACCAGCTAGATCTACTGTCTCTATTATATTATGACAGACCAGCTAGATCTACTGTCTCTATTATATTATGACAGACCAGCTAGATCTATCTACTGTCTCTATTATATTATGACAGACCAGCTATATCTACTGTCTATTATATTATGACAGACCAGCTAGACTGTCTCTACTGTCTCTATTATATTATGACAGACCAGCTAGATCTACTGTCTCTATTATATTATGACAGACCAGCTAGATCTACTGTCTCTATTATATTATGACAGACCAGCTAGATCTACTGTCTCTATTATATTATGACAGACCAGCTAGATCTACTGTCTCTATTATATTATGACAGACCAGCTAGATCTACTGTCTCTATTATATTATGACAGACCAGCTAGATCTACTGTCTCTATTATATTATGACAGACCAGCTAGATCTACTGTCTCTATTATATTATGACAGACCAGCTAGATCTACTGTCTCTATTATATTATGACAGACCAGCTAGATCTACTGTCTCTATTATATTATGACAGACCAGCTAGATCTACTGTCTCTATTATATTATGACAGACCAGCTAGATCTACTGTCTCTATTATATTATGACAGACCAGCTAGATCTACTGTCTCTATTATATTATGACAGACCAGCTAGATCTACTGTCTCTATTATATTATGACAGACCAGCTAGATCTACTGTCTCTATTATATATATGACAGACCAGCTAGATCTACTGTCTCTATCTATTATATTATGACAGACCAGCTAGATCTACTGTCTCTATTATATTATGACAGACCAGCTAGATCTACTGTCTCTATTATATTATGACAGACCAGCTAGATCTACTGTCTCTATTATATTATCTCTATTATATTATGACAGACCAGCTAGATCTACTGTCTCTATTATATTATGACAGACCAGCTAGATCTACTGTCTCTATTATATTATGACAGACCAGCTAGATCTACTGTCTCTATTATATTATGACAGACCAGCTAGATCTACTGTCTCTATTATATTATGACAGACCAGCTAGATCTACTGTCTCTATTATATTATGACAGACCAGCTAGATCTACTGTCTCTATTATATTATTTACAGCTTTACTGTCTCATTATAAGACTATAGACAAGCTAGACTACTGTCTCTTATATTATGACAGACCAGCTAGATCTACTGTCTCTATTATATTATGACAGACCAGCTAGATCTATAGTCTCTAAATATTATGACAGACCAGCTAGATCTACTGTCTCTATTATATTATATTCCCAGCTAGATCTACTGTCTATTATTTATGACTCAGCTAGATCTACTGTCTCTATTATATTATGACAGACCAGCTAGATCTACTGTCTCTATTATATTATGACAGACCAGTCTATTATCTACTGTCTACTGTCTATTATATTATGATAGACCAGCTAGATCTACTGTCTCTATTATATTATGACAGACTCTATTATATTATGACAGACCAGCTAGATCTACTGTCTCTATTATATTATGACAGACCAGCTAGATCTACTGTCTCTATTATATTATGACAGACCAGCTAGATCTACTGTCTCTATTATATCTACTGTCTATTATATTATGACAGACCAGCTAGATCTACTGTCTCTATTATATTATGACAGACCAGCTATCTACTGTCTCTATTATATTATGACAGACCAGCTATCTCTACTGTCTCTATTATATTATGACAGACCAGCTAGATCTACTGTCTCTATTATATTATGACAGACCAGCTAGATCTACTGTCTCTATTATATTATGACAGACCAGCTAGATCTACTGTCTCTATTATATTATGACAGACCAGCTAGATCTACTGTCTCTATTATATTATGACAGACCAGCTAGATCTACTGTCTCTATTATATTATGACAGACCAGCTAGATCTACTGTCTCTGTCTCTATTATATTATGACAGACCAGCTAGATCTACTGTCTCTATTATATTATGACAGACCAGCTAGATCTACTGTCTCTATTATATTATGACAGACCAGCTAGATCTACTGTCTCTAGACAGACTAGATCTACTGTCTCTATTATATTATGACAGACCAGCTAGATCTACTGTCTCTATTATATTATGACAGACCAGCTAGATCTACTGTCTCTATTATATTATGACAGACCAGCTAGATCTACTGTCTCTATTATATTATGACAGACCAGCTAGATTACTGTCTCTATTATATTATGACAGACCAGCTAGATCTACTGTCTCTATTATATTATGACAGACCAGCTAGATCTACTGTCTCTATTATATTATGACAGACCAGCTAGATCTACTGTCTCTATTATATTATGACAGACCAGCTATTCTACTGTCTCTATTATATTATGACAGACCAGCTAGATCTACTGTCTCTATTATATTATGACAGACCAGCTAGATCTACTGTCTCTGTTCTATTATATTATGACAGACCAGCTAGATCTACTGTCTCTATTATATTATGACAGACCAGCTAGATCTACTGTCTCTATTATATTATGACTAGCTAGATCTACTGTCTCTATTATATTATGACAGACCAGCTAGATCTACTGTCTCTATTATATTATGACAGACCAGCTAGATCTACTGTCTCTATTATATTATGACAGACCAGCTAGATCTACTGTCTCTATTATATTATGACAGACCAGCTAGATCTACTGTCTCTATTATATTATGACAGACCAGCTAGATCTACTGTGACAGACTCTACTCTAAGTCTCTATTATATTATGACAGACCAGCTCTCTATTCTCTATTATATTATGACAGACCAGCTAGATCTACTGTCTCTATTATATTATGACAGACCAGCTAGATCTACTGTCTCTATTATATTATGACAGACCAGCTAGATCTACTGTCTCTATTATATTATGACAGACCAGCTAGATCTACTGTCTCTATTATATTATGACAGACCAGCTAGATCTACTGTCTCTATTATATTATGACAGACCAGCTAGATCTACTGTCTCTATTATATTATGACAGACCAGCTAGATCTACTGTCTCTATTATATTATGACAGACCAGCTAGATCTACTGTCTCTATTATATTATGACAGACCAGCTAGATCTACTGTCTCTATTATATTATGACAGACCAGCTAGATCTACTGTCTCTATTATATTATGACAGACCAGCTAGATCTACTGTCTCTATTATATTATGACAGACCAGCTAGATCTACTGTCTCTATTATATTATGACAGACCAGCTAGATCTACTGTCTCTATTATATTATGACAGACCAGCTAGATCTACTGTCTCTATTATATTATGACAGACCAGCTAGATCTACTGTCTCTATTATATTATGACAGACCAGCTAGATCTACTGTCTCTATTATATTATGACAGACCAGCTAGATCTACTGTCTCTATTATATTATGACAGACCAGCTAGATCTACTGTCTCTATTATATTATGACAGACCAGCTGGATCTACTGTCTCTATTATATTATGACAGACCAGCTAGATCTACTGTCTCTATTATATTATGACTAGATCTACTGTCTCTATTATATTATGACAGACCAGCTAGATCTACTGTCTCTATTATATTATGACAGACCAGCTAGATCTACTGTCTCTATTATATTATGACAGACCAGCTAGATCTACTGTCTCTATTATATTATGACAGACCAGCTAGATCTACTGTCTCTATTATATTATGACAGACCAGCTAGATCTACTGTCTCTATTATATTATGACAGACCAGTCTAGATCTATCTGTCTCTATTATATTATGACAGACCAGCTAGATCTACTGTCTCTATTATATTATGACAGACCAGCTAGATCTACTGTCTCTATTATATTATGATGACAGACCAGACTAGATCTACTGTCTCTATTATATTATGACAGACCAGCTAGATCTCTATTCTCTATTATATTATGACAGACCAGCTAGATCTACTGTCTCTATTATATTATGACAGACCAGCTAGATCTACTGTCTCTATTATATTATGACAGACCAGCTAGATCTACTGTCTCTATTATATTATGACAGACCAGCTAGATCTACTGTCTCTATTATATTATGACAGACCAGCTAGATCTACTGTCTCTATTATATTATGACAGACCAGCTAGATCTACTGTCTCTATTATATTATGACAGACCAGCTAGATCTACTGTCTCTATTATATTATGACAGACCAGCTAGATCTACTGTCTCTATTATATTATGACAGACCAGCTATCTACTGTCTCTATTATTATGACAGACCAGCTAGATCTACTGTCTCTATTATATTATGACAGACCAGCTAGATCTACTGTCTCTATTATATTATGACAGACCAGCTAGATCTACTGTCTCTATTATATTATGACAGACCAGCTAGATCTACTGTCTCTATTATATTATGACAGACCAGCTAGATCTATTATATTATGACTAGACCAGCTAGTCTACTGTCTCTATTATATTATGACAGACCAGCTAGATCTACTGTCTCTATTATATTATGACAGACCAGCTAGATCTACTGTCTCTATTATATTATGACAGACCAGCTAGATCTACTGTCTCTATTATATATTATGACAGACCAGCTAGATCTACTGTCTCTATTATATTATGACAGACCAGCTAGATCTACTGTCTCTATTATATTATGACAGACCAGCTAGATCTACTGTCTCTATTATATTATGACAGACCAGCTAGATCTACTGTCTCTATTATATTATGACAGACCAGCTAGATCTACTGTCTCTATTATATTATGACAGACCAGCTAGATCTACTGTCTCTCTATTATATTATGACAGACCAGCTAGATCTACTGTCTCTATTATATTATGACAGACCAGCTAGATCTACTGTCTCTATTATATTATGACAGACCAGCTAGATCTACTGTCTCTATTATATTATGACAGACCAGCTAGATCTACTGTCTCTATTATATTATGACAGACCAGCTAGATCTACTGTCTCTATTATATTATGACAGACCAGCTAGATCTACTGTCTGTCTCAATTATATTATGACAGACCAGCTAGATCTACTGTCTCTATTATATTATGACAGACCAGCTAGATCTACTGTCTCTATTATATTATGACAGACCAGCTAGATCTACTGTCTCTATTATATTATGACAGACCAGCTAGATCTACTGTCTCTATTATATTATGACAGACCAGCTAGATCTACTGTCTCTATTATATTATGACAGACCAGCTAGATCTACTGTCTCTATTATATTATGACAGACCAGCTAGATCTACTGTCTCTATTATATTATGACAGACCAGCTAGATCTACTGTCTCTATTATATTATGACAGACCAGCTAGATCTACTGTCTCTATTATATTATGACAGACCAGCTAGATCTACTGTCTCTATTATATTATGACAGACCAGCTAGATCTACTGTCTCTATTATTATATTATGACAGACCAGCTAGATCTACTGTCTCTACTGTCTCTATTATATTATGACAGACCAGCTAGATCTACTGTCTCTATTATATTATGACAGACCAGCTAGATCTACTGTCTCTATTATATTATGACAGACCAGCTAGATCTACTGTCTCTATTATATTATGACAGACCAGCTAGTCTCTATTATATTATATCTAGATCTACTGTCTCTATTATATTATGACAGACCAGCTAGATCTACTGTCTCTATTATATTATGACAGACCAGCTAGATCTACTGTCTCTATTATATTATGACAGACCAGCTAGATCTACTGTCTCTATTATATTATGACAGACCAGCTAGATCTACTGTCTCTATATTATATTATGACAGACCAGCAGCTAGATCTACTGTCTCTATTATAACATGACAGACCAGCTAGATCTACTGTCTCTATTATATTATGACAGACCAGCTAGATCTACTGTCTCTATTATATTATGACAGACCAGCTAGATCTACTGTCTCTATTATATTATGACAGACCAGCTAGATCTACTGTCTCTATTATATTATGACAGACCAGCTAGATCTACTGTCTCTATCTCTATTATATTATGACAGACCAGCTAGATCTACTGTCTCTATTATATTATGACAGACCAGCTAGATCTACTGTCTCTATTATATTATGACAGACCAGCTAGATCTACTGTCTCTATTATATTATGACAGACCAGCTAGATCTACTGTCTCTATTATATTATGACAGACAGACCAGCTAGATCTACTGTCTCTATTATATTATGACAGACCAGCTAGATCTACTGTCTCTATTATATTATGACAGACCAGCTAGATCTACTGTCTCTCTATTATATTATGACAGACCAGCTAGATCTACTGTCTCTATTATATTATGACAGACCAGCTATATCGACTATCTCTATTATATTATGACAGACCAGCATATTATTATATTATCTACTGTCTCTATTATATTATGACAGACCAGCTAGATCTACTGTCTCTATTATATTATGACAGACCAGCTAGATCTACTGTCTCTATTATATTATGACAGACCAGCTAGATCTACTGTCTCTATTATATTATGACAGACCAGCTAGATCTACTGTCTCTATATTATATTATGACAGACCAGCTAGATCTACTGTCTCTATTATATTATGACAGACCAGCTAGATCTACTGTCTCTATTATATTATGACAGACCAGCTAGATCTACTGTCTCTATTATATTATGACAGACCAGCTAGATCTACTGTCTCTATTATATTATGACAGACCAGCTAGATCTACTGTCTCTATTATATTATGACAGACCAGCTAGATCTACTGTCTCTATTATATTATGACAGACCAGCTAGATCTACTGTCTCTATTATATTATGACAGACCAGCTAGATCTACTGTCTCTATTATATTATGACAGACCAGCTAGATCTACTGTCTCTATTATATTATGACAGACCAGCTAGATCTACTGTCTCTATCTATTATATTATGACAGACCAGCTAGATCTACTGTCTCTATTATATTATGACAGACCAGCTAGATCTACTGTCTCTATTATATTATGACAGACCAGACTACTGTCTCTATTATATTATGACAGACCAGCTATCTACTGTCTCTATTATATTATGACAGACCAGCTAGATCTACTGTCTCTATTATATTATGACAGACCAGCTAGATCTACTGTCTCTATTATATTATGACAGACCAGCTAGATCTACTGTCTCTATTATATTATGACAGACCAGCTAGATCTACTGTCTCTATTATATTATGACAGACCAGCTAGATCTACTGTCTCTATTATATTATGACAGACCAGCTAGATCTACTGTCTCTATTATATTATGACAGACCAGCTAGATCTACTGTCTCTATTATATTATGACAGACCAGCTAGATCTACTGTCTCTATTATATTATGACAGACCAGCTAGATCTAGATCTACTGTCTCTATTATATTATGACAGACCAGCTAGATCTACTGTCTCTATTATATTATGACAGACCAGCTAGATCTACTGTCTCTATTATATTATGACAGACCAGCTAGATCTACTGTCTCTATTATATTATGACAGACCAGCTAGATCTACTGTCTCTATTATATTATGACAGACCAGCTAGATCTACTGTCTCTATTATATTATGACAGACCAGCTAGATCTACTGTCTCTATTATATTATGACAGACCAGCTAGATCTACTGTCTCTATTATATTATGACAGACCAGCTAGATCTACTGTCTCTATTATATTATGACAGACCAGCTATCTACTGTCTCTATTATATTATGACAGACCAGCTAGATCTACTGTCTCTATTATATTATGACAGACCAGCTAGATCTACTGTCTCTATTATATTATGACAGACCAGCTAGATCTACTGTCTCTATTATATTATGACAGACCAGCTAGATCTACTGTCTCTATTATATTATGACAGACCAGCTAGATCTACTGTCTCTATTATATTATGACAGACCAGCTAGATCTACTGTCTCTATTATATTATGACAGACCAGCTAGATCTACTGTCTCTATTATATTATGACAGACCAGCTAGATCTACTGTCTCTATTATATTATGACAGACCAGCTAGATCTACTGTCTCTATTATATTATGACAGACCAGCTAGATCTACTGTCTCTATTATATTATGACAGACCAGCTAGATCTACTGTCTCTATTATATTATGACAGACCAGCTAGATCTACTGTCTCTATTATATTATGACAGACCAGCTAGATCTACTGTCTCTATTATATTATGACAGACCAGCTAGATCTACTGTCTCTATTATATTATGACAGACCAGCTAGATCTACTGTCTCTATTATATTATGACAGACCTAGATCTACTGTCTCTCTACTGTCTCTATTATATTATGACAGACCAGCTAGATCTACTGTCTCTACAGACCAGCTAGATCTACTGTCTCTATTATATTATGACAGACCAGCTAGATCTACTGTCTCTATTATATTATGACAGACCAGCTAGATCTACTGTCTCTATTATATTATGACAGACCAGCTAGATCTACTGTCTCTATTATATTATGACAGACCAGCTAGATCTACTGTCTCTATTATATTATGACAGACCAGCTAGATCTACTGTCTCTATTATATTATGACAGACCAGCTAGATCTACTGTCTCTATTATATTATGACAGACCAGCTAGATCTACTGTCTCTATTATATTATGACAGACCAGCTAGATCTACTGTCTCTATTATATTATGACAGACCAGCTAGATCTACTGTCTCTATTATATTATGACAGACCAGCTAGATCTACTGTCTCTATTATATTATGACAGACCAGCTAGATCTACTGTCTCTATTATATTATGACAGACCAGCTAGATCTACTGTCTCTATTATATTATGACAGACCAGCTAGATCTACTGTCTCTATTATATTATGACAGACCAGCTAGATCTACTGTCTCTATTATATTATGACAGACCAGCTAGATCTACTGTCTCTATTATATTATGACAGACCAGCTAGATCTACTGTCTCTATTATATTATGACAGACCAGCTAGATCTACTGTCTCTATTATATTATGACAGACCAGCTAGATCTACTGTCTCTATTATATTATGACAGACCAGCTAGATCTACTGTCTCTATTATATTATGACAGACCAGCTAGATCTACTGTCTCTATTATCTCTATTATATTATGACAGACCAGCTATATCTACTGTCTCTATTATATTATGACAGACCAGCTAGATCTACTGTCTCTATTCTCTATATATTATGACAGACCAGCTAGATCTACTGTCTCTATTATATTATGACAGACCAGCTAGATCTACTGTCTCTATTATATTATGACAGACCAGCTAGATCTACTGTCTCTATTATATTATGACAGACCAGCTAGATCTACTGTCTCTATTATATTATGACAGACCAGCTAGATCTACTGTCTCTAGTCTAGATCCAGCTATATTATGACAGACCAGCTAGTCTCTATTATATTATGACAGACCAGCTAAATCTACTGTCTCTATTATATTATGACAGACCAGCTAGATCTACATGTCTCTATTATATTATGACAGACCAGCTAGATCTACTGTCTCTATTATATTATGACAGACCAGCTAGATCTACTGTCTCTATTATATTATGACAGACCAGCTAGATCTACTGTCTCTATTATATTATGACAGACCAGCTAGATCTACTGTCTCTATTATATTATGACAGACCAGCTAGATCTACTGTCTCTATTATATTATGACAGACCAGCTAGATCTACTGTCTCTGTCTCTATTATATTATGACAGACCAGCTAGATCTACTGTCTCTATTATATTATGACAGACCAGCTAGATCTACTGTCTCTATTATATTATGACAGACCAGCTAGATCTACTGTCTCTATTATATTATGACAGACCAGCTAGATCTACTGTCTCTATTATATTATGACAGACCAGCTAGATCTACTGTCTCTATTATATTATGACAGACCAGCTAGATCTACTGTCTCTATTATATTATGACAGACCATGTAGATCTGCTGTCTCTATTATATAATGTCTCTATTATATTATGACAGACCAGGTAGATCTACTGTCTCTAGTATATTATGACAGACCAGCTAGATCTACTGTCTCTATTATATTATGACAGACCAGACCAGCTAGATCTACTGTCTCTATTATATTATGACAGACCAGCTAGATCTACTGTCTCTATTATATTATGACAGACCAGCTAGATCTACTGTCTCTATTATATTATGACAGACCAGCTAGATCTACTGTCTCTATTATATTATGACAGACCAGCTAGATCTACTGTCTCTATTATAAAATGTCTCTATTATATTATGACAGACCAGGTAGATCTACTCTCTCTATTATATTATGACAGACCAGCTAGATCTACTGTCTCTATTATATTATGACAGACCAGCTAGATCTACTGTCTCTATTATATTATGACAGACCAGCTAGATCTACTGTCTCTATTATATTATGACAGACCAGCTAGATCTACTGTCTCTATTATATTATGACAGACCAGCTAGATCTACTGTCTCTATTATAACATTACAGACCAGCTATATCTACTGTCTCTGTCTCTATTATATCATGACAGACCAGTTAGATCTACTGTCTCTATTATATTATGACAAACCAGCTAGATCTACTGTCTCTATTATATTATGACAGACCAGCTAGATCTACTGTCTCTATTATATTATGACAGACCAGCTAGATCTACTGTCTCTATTATATTATGACAGACCAGCTAGATCTACTGTCTCTATTATATTATGACAGACCAGCTAGATCTACTGTCTCTAGATCTACTGTCTCTTATATTATGACAGACCAGCTAGATCTACTGTCTCTATTATATTATGACAGACCAGCTAGATCTACTGTCTCTATTATATTATGACAGACCAGCTAGATCTACTGTCTCTATTATATTATGACAGACCAGCTAGATCTACTGTCTCTATTATATTATGACAGACCAGCTAGATCTACTGTCTCTATTATAATATGACAGACCAGCTAGATCTACTGTCTCTATTATATTATGACAGACCAGCTAGATCTACTGTCTCTATTATAATATGACAGACCAGCTAGATCTACTGTCTCTATTATATTATGACAGACCAGCTAGATCTACTGTCTCTATTATATTATGACAGACCAGCTAGATCTACTGTCTCTATTATATTATGACAGACCAGCTAGATCTACTGTCTCTATTATAATATGACAGACCAGCTAGATCTACTGTCTCTATTATATTATGACAGACCAGCTAGATCTACTGTCTCTATTATATTATGACAGACCAGCTAGATCTACTGTCTCTATTATATTATGACAGACCAGCTAGATCTACTGTCTCTATTATATTATGACAGACCAGCTAGATCTACTGTCTCTATTATATTATGACAGACCAGCTAGATCTACTGTCTCTATTATATTATGACAGACCAGCTAGATCTACTGTCTCTATTATATTATGATAGAACAGAGAGATCTACTGTCTCTAAGTCTCTATTATATTATGACAGACCAGCTAGATCTACTGTCTCTATTATATTATGACAGACCAGCTAGATCTACTGTCTCTATTATATTATGACAGACCAGCTAGATCTACTGTCTCTGTTATAACATGACAGACCAGCTAGATCTACTGTCTCTATTATATTATGACAGACCAGCTAGATCTACTGTCTCTAAGTCTCTATCCAATTTGTAAGTCGCTCTGGATAAGAGCGTCTGCTAAATGACTTAAATGTAAATGTAAAATGTAAAATTATATTATGACTGGCCAGCTATATCTCATCTCTCTATTATATTATGACAGACCAGCTAGATCTACTGTCTCTATTATATTATGACAGACCAGCTAGATCTACTGTCTCTATTATATTATGACAGACCAGCTAGATCTACTGTCTTTATTATATTATGACAGACCAGCTAGATCTACTGTCTCTATTATATTATGACAGACCAGCTAGATCTACTGTCTCTATTATATTATGACAGACCAGATAGATCTACTGTCTCTGTCTCTATTATATTATGACAGACCAGCTAGATCTACTGTCTCTATTATATTATGACAGACCAGCTAGATCTACTGTCTCTATTATATTATGACAGACCAGCTAGATCTACTGTCTCTATTATATTATGACAGACCAGCTAGATCTACTGTCTCTATTATATTATGACAGACCAGCTAGATCTACTGTCTCTATTATATTATGACAGACCAGCTATATCTACTGTCTCTATTATATTATGATAGAACAGATAGATCTACTGTCTCTAAGTCTCTATTATATTATGACAGACCAGCTAGATCTACTGTCTCTATTATATTATGACAGACCAGCTAGATCTACTGTCTCTATTATATTATGACAGACCAGCTAGATCTACTGTCTCTGTTATAACATGACAGACCAGCTAGATCTACTGTCTCTATTACGTTATGACGGACGAGCTAGATCTACTGTCTCTAAGTCTCTATCCAATTTGTAAGTCGCTCTGGATAAGAGCGTCTGCTAAATGACTTAAATGTAAATGTAAAATGTAAAATTATATTATGACTGGCCAGCTATATCTCATCTCTCTATTATATTATGACAGACCAGCTAGATCTACTGTCTCTATTATATTATGACAGTCAGGATAGATCTACTGTCTCTATTATATTATGACAGACCAGCTAGATCTACTGTCTTTATTATATTATGTCAGACCAGCTAGATCTACTGTCTCTGTTATAACATGACAGACCAGCTAGATCTACTGTCTCTATTATATTATGATAGAACAGATATATCTACTGTCTCTGTCTCTATTATATTATGACAGACCAGCTAGATCTACTGTCTCTGTCTCTATTATATTATGAAAGACCAGTGAGATCTACTGTCTCTGTTATATTATGACAGAACAGCTAGATCTACTCTCTCTATTATATTATGACAGACCAGCTAGATCTACTGTCTCTATTATATTATGACAGTCAGGCTAGATCTACTGTCTCTATTATATTATGACAGACCAGCTAGATCTACTGTCTTTATTATATTATGTCAGACCAGCTAGATCTACTGTCTCTGTTATAACATGACAGACCAGCTAGATCTACTGTCTCTATTATATTATGACAGACCAGCTAGATCTACTGTCTCTATTATAATATGACAGACCAGCTAGATCTACTGTCTCTATTATATTAATGACAGACCAGCTAGATCTACTGTCTCTATTATAATATGACAGACCAGCTAGATCTACTGTCTCTATTATATTATGAAGGACCAGCTTGATCTACTGTCTCTATCATATTATGAAGGACCAGCTTGATCTACTGTCTCTATTATATTATGACAGACCAGCTAGGTCTACTGTCTCTATTATAGATCAATCAAAATCAAATCAAATGTATTTTATTGCCCTTTGTAAGAAAGGCCAAACCCTAGGAAGAAACCTTGAGTGGAACCAGGCTTTGAGGGGTGGCCAGTCCTCTTCTGGCTATTCCGGGTGGAGATTATAACAGAACATGGCCAAGATGTTCAAATGTTCATAAATGACCAGCATGGTCCAATAATAAACAGAACAGTTGAAACTGGAGCAGCAGCACGGCCAGGTGGACTGGGGACAGCAAGGAGTCATCATGCCAGGTAATCCTGAGGTCCTAGGGCTCAGGTCCTCTGAGAGAGAGAAAGAAAGAGAGAAAGAGAGAATTGGAGAGAGCACACTTAAATTCACACAGGACACCGAATAGGACAGGAGAAGTACTCCAGATATAACAAACTGACCCTAGCCCCCCGACACCTAAACTACTGCAGCATAAATACAGGAGGCTGAGACAGAAGGGGTCAGGAGACACTGTGGCCCCATCCGAGGACACCCCCGGACAGGGCCAAACAGGAAGTATATAACCCCACCCACTTTGACAAAGCACAGCCCCCACACCACTAAATCAAATCAAATCAAATCAAATTGTATTTGTCACATACACATGGTTAGCAGATGTTAGTGCGAGTGTAGCGAAATGCTTGTGCTTCTAGTTCCGACAATGCAGTAATAACCAACAAGTAATCTGGCTAACAATTCCAAAACTACTACCTTATAGACACAAGTGTAAGGGGATAAAGAATATGTACATAAAGATATATGAACGAGTGATGGTACAGAGCGGCATAGGCAAGATACAGTCGATGGTATTGAGTGCAGTATATACATATGAGATGAGTATATAAACAAAGTGGCATAGTTATTAAAGTGGCTAGTGATACATGTATTACATAAGGATGCAGTAGATGATATAGAGTACAGTATATACGTATACATATGAGATGAATAATGTAGGGTATGTAAACATTATATTAGGTAGCATTGTTTAAAGTGGCTAGTGATATATTTTACATCATTTCCCATCAATTCCCATTATTAAAGTGGCTGGAGTTGAGTCAGTGTGTTGGCAGCAGCCACTCAATGTTAGTGGTGGCTCTTTAACAGTCTGATGGCCTTGAGATAGAAGCTGTTTTTCAGTCTCTTGGTCCCAGCTTTGATGCACCTGTACTGATCTCGCCTTCTGGACGATAGTGGGGTGAACAGGCAGTGGCTCGGGTGGTTGTTGTCCTTGATGATCTTTATGGCCTTCCTGTGACATCAGGTGGTGTAGGTGTCCTGGCGGGCAGGTAGTTTGCCCCCGGTGATGCGTTGTGCAGACCTCACTACCCTCTGGAGATCCTTACGGTTGCGGGTGGAGCAGTTGCCGTACCAGGCGGTGATACAGCCCGACAGGATGCTCTCGATTGTGCATCTGTAGAAGTTTGTGAGTGCTTTTGGTGACAAGCCAAATTTCTTCAGCCTCCTGAGGTTGAAAAGGCGCTGCTGCGCCTTCTTCACGATGCTGTCTGTGTGGGTGGACCAATTCAGTGTTTCTGTGATGTGTACGCCGAGGAACTTAAAACGTACTACCCTCTCCACTACTGTTCCATCGATGTGGATAGGGGGGTGTTCCCTCTGCTGTTTCCTGAAGTCCACAATCATCTCCTTAGTTTTGTTGACGTTGAGCGTGAGGTTATTTTCCTGACACCACACTCCGAGGGCCCTCACCTCCTCCCTGTAGGCCGTCTCGTCGTTGTTGGTAATCAAGCCTACCACTGTTGTGTCGTCCCCAAACTTGATGATTGAGTTGGAGGCGTGCGTGGCCACGCAGTCGTGGGTGAACAGGGAGTACAGGAGAGGGCTCAGAACGCACCCTTGTGGGGCCCCAGTGTTGAGGATTAGCGGGGTGGAGATGTTGTTGCCTACCCTCACCACCTGGGGACAGCCCGTCAGGAAGTCCAGTACCCAGTTGCACAGGGCGGGGTCGAGACCCAGGGTCTTGAGCTTGATGACAAGCTTGGAGGGCACTATGGTGTTAAATGCCGAGCTGTAGTCGATGAACAGCATTCTCACATAGGTATTCCTCTTGTCCAGATGGGTTTGGGCAGTGTGGTTGAGATTTCATCGTCTGCGGACCTATTTGGGCGGTAAGCAAATTGGAGTGGGTCTAGGGTGTCAGGTAGGGTGGGGTTGATATGGTCCTTGACTAGTCTCTCAAAGCACTTCATGATGACGGAAGTGAGTGCTACGGGGCGGTAGACGTTTAGCTCAGTTACCTTAGCTTTCTTGGGAACAGGAACAATGGTGGCCCTCTTGAAGCATGTGGGAACAACAGACTGGGATAGGGATTGATTGAATATGTCCGTAAACACACCAGCCAGTTGGTCTGCGCATGCTCTGAGGGCGCGGCTGGGGATGCCGTCTGGGCCTGCAGCCTTGCGAGGGTTGACACGTTTAAATGTCTTACTCACCTCGGCTGCAGTGAAGGAGAGTCTGCATGTTTTAGTTGCGGGCAGTGTCAGTGGCACTATATTGTCCTCAAAGCGGGCAAAAAAGTTATTTAGTCTGCATGGGAGCAAGACATCCTGGTCCGTGACGGTGCTGGTTTTCTTTTTGTAATCCGTGATTGACTGTAGACCCTGCCACATACCTCTTGTGTCTGAGCCGTTGAATTGAGATTCTACTTTGTCTCTATACTGACGCTTAGCTTGTTTAATAGCCTTGCGGAGGGAATAGCTGCACTGTTTGTATTCGGGCATGTTTCCAGTCACCTTGCCCAGATTAAAAGCAGTGGTTCGCGCTTTCAGTTTCACGCGAATGCTGCCATCAATCCACGGTTTCTGGTTTGGGAATGTTTTAATCATTGCTATGGGAACGACATCTTCAACGCACGTTCTAATGAATTCGCACACCGAATCAGCGTATTCGTCAATGTTGTTGTCTGACGCAATACGGAACATATCCCAGTCCACGTGATGGAAGCAGTCTTGGAGTGTGGAATCAGATTGGTCGGACCAGCGTTGGACAGACCTCAGCGCGGGAGCTTCTTGTTTTAGTTTCTGTCTGTAGGCAGGGATCAACAAAATGGAGTCGTGGTCAGCTTTTCCGAAAGGAGGGCTGGGCAGGGCCTTATATGCGTCGCGGAAGTTAGAGTAACAATGATCCAAGGTTTTATCACCCCTGGTTGCGCAATCGATATGCTGATAAAATTTAGGGAGTCTTGTTTTCAGATTAGCCTTGTTAAAATCCCCAGCTACAATGAATGCAGCCTCCGGATATATGGATTCCAGTTTGCAGAGTCAAATAAAGTTTGTTAAGAGCCATCGATGTGTCTGCTTGGGGGGGAATATATACCGCTGTGATTATAATCGAAGAGAATTCCCTTGGTAGATAATGCGGTCGACATTTGATTGTGAGGAATTCTAAATCAGGTGAACAGAAGGACTTGAGTTCCTATATGTTGTTGTAGCCACACCACGTCACTTTAACCATAAAGCATACGCCCCCGCCCCTCTTCTTACCAGAAAGATGTTTGTTTCTGTCGGTGCGATGCGTGGAGAAACCAGTCTCCGATAGCGTCTCTCCAGTGAGCCATGTTTCCGTGAAGCAAAGAACGTTACAGTCTCTGATGTCCCTCTGGAATGCTACCCTTGCTCGGATTTCATCAACCTTGTTGTCAAGAGACTGGACATTGTCGAGGAGAATGCTAGGGAGTGGTGCACGATGTGCCCATCTCCGGAGTCTGACCAGAAGACCGTTTCGTTTTCCCCTTTTTCGAAGTCGTTTTTTGGGGTCGCCGGCTGGGATCCGTTCCGTTGTCCTGGGTGAAAGGCAGAACACAGGATCCGCGTCGCGGAAAACATATTCTTGGTCGTAATGATGGTGAGTTGATGCTGCTCTTATGTTCAGTAGTTCTTCTCAACTGTATGTAATGAAACCTAAGATGACCTGGGGTACTAATGTAAGAAATAACACGTAAAAAAACAAAAAACTGCATAGTTTCCTAGGAACGCGAAGCGAGGCGGCCATCTCTGTCGGCGCTGGAACGCCACCAACTTACCACCAAGTTTTGAATGAATGCTTACGAGCCTGCTGCTGCCTCCCACTGCTCAGACTGCTCTATCAAATATCAAATCATAGACTTAATTATAATATAATAACACACAGAAATTTGAGCCTTCGGTCATTAATATGGTCAAATCCGGAAACTATTATTTCAGTGAAATACAGTATTCAGTATTTTATATAACGGATGGCATCCATAAGTCTAAATCTTGCTGTTACATTGTACAACCTTCAATGTCATAATTATTTACAATTCTGGAAAATTAATTACGGTCTTTGTTAGGAAGAAATGGTCTTCACACAGTTCGCAACGAGCCATGCAGACCAAACTGCTGCATATACCCTGACTCTGCTTACACAGAGCGTAACAGAAGTGACACAATTTCAGGTACCGCATTGATTATATGCAACGCAGGACAAGCTAGTTAAACTAGTAATATCATCAACCATGTGTAGTTAACTAGTGATTATGTTAAGATTGATTGTTTATTATAAGATAAGTTTGATGCTAGCTAACAACTTACCATGTCTCCTTGCTGCCTGCACTCGCGTAACAGGTGGTCAACCTGCCACGCAGTCTCCTCGTGGATTGCAATATAATCGGCCATAATCGGCACCCAAAAATGGCGATTACCGATTTGTTATGAAAACTTGAAATTGGCCCCAATTAATCGGCCATTCCGATTAATCGGCCGACCTCTAGTGCGTATATATATCAATCAACCAGCTTCACCTGGAATGCTTTTCTAACCATCTTGAAGGCGTCCCCACATATGCTGAGCACTTGTTGGCTGCTTTTCCTTCACTCTGCGGTCCAACTCATCCCAAACCATTTCAATTGGGTTGAGGTAGGGTGATTGTGGAGGCCAGGTCATATAATGCTTCACTCCATCACTCTCCTTCCTGGTCAAATAGCCCTTACACAGCCTGGAGGTGTGTTGGTTCACTGTCCTGTTTAAAAACAACTGATTGTCCCACTACGTGCAAACCAGATGGGATGGTGTATCGCTGCAGAATGCCATTGCTCATGTTTCTTGGCCCAAGCAAGTATCAATTCGACCTGATTGACGCAGTCTTCTCTGAATAGTTGATGTTGAGATGTCTGTTACTTGAACTCTGAAGCATTTTTGGGGGGCCTGCAATTTGAGGTGCAGTTAACTCTAATGAACTTATCCTCTGCAGTAGAGTTAACTCTGGGCAGTTCTCATGAGAGCCAGTGTCATCATTGACTGACCTTCATGTCTTAAAGTAATGATGGACTGTCATTTCTCTTTGCTTATTTGAGTTGTTATTGCCATAATATGGACTTAGCCCTATTTGGTAAAATACCATCTTCTGCATACCACCCATATCTTGTCACAACACAACTGATTGTCTCTAACACATTGAGAAGGAAAGATATTCCACAAATTAACTTTTAGCAAGGCACACACACCTGATAATTGAAGAATTCCATGTGAAGCTGGTTGAGAGAATGCCAAGAGTGTGCAAAGCTGTCATCAAGGCAAAGGGTGGCTACTTTGAAGAATCTCAAATATCAAATATATTTTGATTTAACATTTTTGGTTACTACGTGATTCCATATGTGTTGTTTCATAGTTTTGATGTCTTCACTTTTACTCTACAATGTAGAAAATAGTAAAAATAAAGATAAACCCTTGAATTAGAAGGTATTCTAAAACTTTTGACTGGTACTGAATAAATACATACACTGAACAAAAATATAAATGCAACATTTTCTATGTTTTTACTGAGTTACAGTTCAATAAGGAAATCAGTAAATGTAAATAATTTCATTAGGCCCTAATCTATAGATTTCACATGACGAGGCAGGGGCACAGCCATGGTTGGGCATATTCCCACCCACTGGGGAGCCAGGACCAGCCAATCAGAGTTAGTTTTTCCCAACAAAAAGGCTTTAATACAGACAGAAATACTTTTGAGTTTCATCAGCTGTGGCTGGTCCCAGACGATCCCCCAGGTGAAGAAGCTGTATGCGGAGGTCCTTGTTATGCAGGTGAATGAGGACCCAAAAGCGACTTGGCGAAAACAGAGTCTTTAATCCAGTAAAGTAAAAATACAATCAAATAAAACAATTTCCACTCGTAATGACGAGAACCGACTGGAGACTTGATCTTGAACTGCAGGTTGCCTCGGGAAGGCACTAGAACTTAGCAGACTCAGACACCTGCTCACCACGCAGCATCTGAGGGAAACACGACACGACAGGGCGATACACAAACACAGCACGGTGAACACTAGACAAGGATCCGACAGGGCAGGAACGGAAAACAAGGAGAGAAATAGGGACTCTAATCAGGGAAAAGGATCGGGAACAGGTGTGGGAAGACTAAATGATTGATTAGGGGAATCGGAACAGCTGGGAGCAGGAACGGAACGATAGAGAGAAGAGAGAGAGGGAGGGGGAGAGAGAGGGATAGAAAAAGGGAACGAACCTAATAAGACCAGCAGGGGGAAACGAACAGAGGGGAAAGCATAATGACAAGACAATATATGACAAAACATGACAGTACCCCCCCACTCACCGAGCGCCTCCTGGCGCTCTCGAGGAGGAACACTGGCGGCAACGGAGGAAATCATAGATCACAAACGGTCCAGCACGTCCCGAGAAAGAACCCAACTCCTCTCCTCAGGACCGTAACGGAAAAACGAAAAAAAAAGGGAAACTAGGGTACTACTCTAAAAAAAAAAATGAGACACGGGTAGAGAACTGAAAACTTTAGAGCAAACAGGACCAAACAGGCCAGGAGAGTAACAACTAGGGACAGACTGAGACACAGCAAGGGCAGGAACAAGAACAGGAGAGATGCGATGGCAGGGAACAGACTGAGACCCAGCAAGACCAGGAGCAGAAGCAGAAAAATACGCACAAGGGTGGACCCCATCGTCAGTATCGGAGCGCTGGGACAGAATGGCTCCCACGCCCACCCCCGACGCGTCAACCTCAACAATAAACTGTTTAGTGACGTCAGGTGCAACAAGGATAGGAGCGGATGCAAAACGCTTCTTAAAGAGATCAGAACAACAATCATACGACCGGTGAGGAGGAAGGGAGTTGGTTCTGGACCGACTGAAGACCGTGCGCAGACCATGATATTCCTCCGGCACTCCTGTCAAATCACCAGGTTCCTCCTGAGAAGAGGGGACAGAACAAACAGGAGAAATAGCAGACATTAAACACTTCACATGACAAGAAACGCTCCAGGAAAGGACAGAACCACTAGACCAATCAAAAGAAGGATTATGACACACTAGCCAGGGATGACCCAAAACAACAGGTGTAAAAGGTGAACAAAAAATCAAAAAAGAAATGGTCTCACTATGGTTACCAGATACAGTGAGGGTTAAAGGTAGTGTTTCACATAATATACTGGGGAGAGGACTACCATCCAAGGCAAACATGACCGTGGGCTCCCTAACTGTCTGAGAGGAATGTCATGTTCCCGCGCCCAGGCTTCGTCCATAAAACAGCCCTCTGCCCCAGAGTCTATTAATGCACTGCAGGAAGCTGCCGATCCGGTCCAGCGTAGATGGACCGGTAAAGTAGTACATGTACTTGACGGAGAGGACCGTCTAGTAGCGCTTATCAGTCGCCCTCCGCTTACTGATGAGCTCTGGCCTTTAACTGGACATGAAATGACAAAATGACCAGCGGAACCGCAATAGAGACAGAGGCGGTTGGTGATTCTCCGTTCCCTCTCCTTAGTCGAGATGCGAATACCCCCAGCTGCATGGGCTCAACACCTGAGTCAGTGGGGAAAGACGGTAGTGTCGGAAGAGGGGAGACACAGTTAACGCGAGCTCTCTTCTATGAGCTCGGTGACGAAGATCTACCCGTCGTTCAATGCGAATAGCGAGTTCAATCAAAGAATCCACGCTGGATGGAACCTCCCGAGAGAGAATCTCATCCTTAACCTTAGCGTGGAGTCCCTCCAGAAAACGAGCGAGCAACGCCTGCTCGTTCCAGTTACTGGAGGCAGCAAGAGTGCGAAACTCTATTGAGTAATCCGTTATGGATCGATTACCTTGACATAGGGAAGACAGGGACCAGGAAGCTTCTTTCCCAAAAACTGAGCGATCAAAAACCCTTATCATCTCCTCTTTAAAGTTCAGATAATTGTTAGTACACTCAGCGCTTGCCTCCCAGATAGCTGTGCCCCACTGCCGAGCCCGACCAGTAAGGAGTGATATGACGTAGGCAATCCGAGCTCTCTCTCTTGAGTATGTGTTGGGTTGGAGAGAGAACACGATATCACACTGGGTGAGAAAGGAGCGGCACTCAGTGGGCTGCCCAGAATAACAAGGTGGGTTATTAACCCTAGGTTCCGGAGGCTCGGAAGAACCGGAAGTAGCTGGTGACACGAGACGAAGACTCTGATACTGTCTTGAGAGGTCGGAGACCTGAGCGGCCAGGGTCTCAACGGCATGCCGAGCAGCAGACAATTCCTGCTCGTGTCTGCCGAGCATCGCTCCCTGGAACTCGAGAGTAGAGTAGAGAGAATCCATAGTCGCTGGGTCCATTCTTGGTCGGATCCTTCTGTTATGCAGGTGAATGAGGACCCAAAAGCGACTTGGCGAAAACAGAGTCTTTAATCCAGTAAAGTAAAAATACAATCAAATAAAACAATTTCCACTCGTAATGACGAGAACCGACTGGAGACTTGATCTTGAACTGCAGGTTGCCTCGGGAAGGCACTAGAACTTAGCAGACTCAGACACCTGCTCACCACGCAGCATCTGAGGGAAACACGACACGACAGGGCGATACACAAACACAGCACGGTGAACACTAGACAAGGATCCGACAGGGCAGGAACGGAAAACAAGGAGAGAAATAGGGACTCTAATCAGGGAAAAGGATCGGGAACAGGTGTGGGAAGACTAAATGATTGATTAGGGGAATCGGAACAGCTGGGAGCAGGAACGGAACGATAGAGAGAAGAGAGAGAGGGAGGGGGAGAGAGAGGGATAGAAAAAGGGAACGAACCTAATAAGACCAGCAGGGGGAAACGAACAGAAGGGAAAGCATAATGACAAGACAATATATGACAAAACATGACAGTCCTGAGCTGGTGTGGTTACACGTGGTCTGCGGTTGTGAGGCCAGTTGGATGTACTGACAAGTTCTCTAAAAGGACGTTGAAGGCAGCTTATGGCAGAGAAATGAACATAGCATTTTCTGTCAACAGCTCTGGTGGACATTCCTGCAGTCAGCATGCCTATTGCACGTTCCCTCAAAACTTGAGACATCTGTAGCATTGTGTTGTGTGACGACAAAACTGCCCCAAAAAATTCAAGTGGCCTTTTATTGTCCCCAGCACAAGGTGCACCTGTGTAATGATCATGCTGTTTAGAAATGCTCACTAACATATAGTGCACTACATTTGACCAGGACCCATAGGACTCTGGTCCTTCTGTAGCTCAGTTGGTAGAGCATGGCGCTTGTAACGCCAGGGTAGTGGGTTTGATTCCCGCGACCACCCATACGTAGAATGTATGCACACATGACTGTAAGTCACTTTGGATAAAAGCGTCTGCTAAATGGCATATATTATTATTATATATTACTCTAAAGTAGTGCACTACATGGGGAATAGGGTGCCATTTGGGCTGCAGGGAGAGGGTATTTTATGTTTTAACCACAACTCCTACTGTTTCAGAGGAGCTTTTAAAAGTGTTGTATTGTTTTAACTGAAAATACATTCTCCTTGCTTCTCTTGTTATTTTACCCCTCAGCACCGGGGGAGGGGGGGGGGTATTTAGTTTTTAATCTGGATTTTAGAATTGTCCCTGAAACAAATTGTAACTATTGATAATAATTGACAGCTTGTATTAAAATGTCCGTAAATGCCAGACCATCCAAAGATGGTAACTAGCTGGCGCTTCCTGCCCCTCTTTACACTCTGTGTTTGTAGTGCTGTCATTGCAGTGTCTCTATTTGGGCAGAGTCATATACTGAAAATGTGGCTCTGTATCTGGGGTTGCCTGGGGTTGCCTGCACCTAAATGGACCACTAAACTCCCATGTGTGTAGATCTGAGAGGATTGGACAGGTGTAGTAATATGGTGAAACATTAAATTCCACTTATTATTGCTTATGCATACCAAATTAATTATCCTTATCACTCTACACTCTCGAAACACTGGAAATGAGATCGGGCTGAGGGTTGATTTGGGGTTCTGCGTACATCGGTGAAGTATTTGGGGTGGTGTGGGGGGTTGATGGAAAACGGGAAATATGCTTTTGTTTGTCTGATGTGTTTCATGGCCAGTGCCTTGGATTGGTGAGACTGGTTGCTGTAATGTGAAGGTCTGCCCCCCCCTGCCCTGGGCTAATGCTAATGTTCATTAAAGTGAATTCATGTCCAGATATTTTGGGGGGTTAATATCTTTCTGTCATTAGTTTAGAAAATAAACCCTCACACTGGCTTTCTTTTGGAATGACTCAATTTTAGGTTGAATCTCATTTCTATGTGGCCTCCTCAAATTGTATACTGGCAGCCCCCAGTGCTTGTACAGTTTGTACTCGAGCAGCATTTCTGCTGAGACTGTTATTCACTCGGTGTAGCTACATACATAAAAGGGGGTACTACAACGTTATGGTTTTAAATGACCTTGTGTCTTTGTTGTGTTGCTCATGTTTTTGGAGGTTTCATAACTGTACTTTGTCTATTGGCTGAACTGCCTGTCAACTAATAAAAATCCTCCTATCGTGGCTCTGTATGCTAATCTAATATCGGCCCCTTTCGCACGCCTGCGCAGACAGGTGTTTTCATGTTAGCTAACGGGGCTACATTTAATGTTTCTGTTGACTGCTGAACATGTCTGCCTCGATGGTGGCGAGGGCGACGGTCAGGGCTGTCAGTAAAAGAAAGATATTAGCTACAAGAGCTGCTTTAACTCTGGTAAGTGTGTAGAAGTACTCGACATTGCTATTTTCTTCTCTAAACTGACGGTTTGTGGTATGACCGCTAGGCTAGCTAGCTCCGGCTAACGGGGGTCCTTGTTGTTGTTTTAAAGATGTCGTTGTTCTCTGGTGAATCTCATAACGTGTGGTATGTATGTTTCCTAATGATTTTGACGAGTAGTGATTGAATTGCGTGTGAGAGTTAGCTAAACTAGCTAATATCTTCAACGATTAGGAATACACTAGTTTTAGACAAATGTTGTGATATAATCAAATGTTTTTTTGGTGTCATTTACTGGTAGACTGGACATTTCTAAAAAACAAATACATCTGATTAAAATTAGTATATTGCATCCGCCATGGAGCCCAGTTTCATAATATTATTGTGTGTCCAATCTGCTTGCCTTAGTTTATGTAATCGCGGAAAAACCCAGGCCTCATTTTAGTGCATTTTTCACCCTGCAGGTTTCTGTTGTTTTGAGCACCAACTCGCCTCCCGGAAGTTCTATTCCCAGACCGTTGTTCTGATTAACAATGCCATCTTCACTATGCTGGCAATGAGATTAACCTTGAAGATTTACCTCCGGTAATTTCATATTGACATGGTTATGCTACTTAGTGAGCGATTCGCCTGGGTACACGTTGTGGTGACCCACGGTGCCAGAGATGGCTGGCGCCTACCCTTCAAAAGTTACACATGTTCTGGTCATTGACCAGGGCCTAAAATTAATAACACTTACCACCTGCCAAATGTGGGTAGGTTGTTGAATTCGCGGGTAAAACCGCTGCTTGGTCAATCCGGTGTTTGCATTGGCCGTGCAGCATTTACGTTGATACAGCCTTTGCAGAAGTCGCATTCATACTTGCGAAACAGCGTCCCGCTGTCTCTCTATGTCCCGCTGTCTCTCTATGTCCCGCTGTCTCTCTGTGTCCCGCTGTCTCTCTGTGTCCCGCTGTCTCTCTATGTCCCGCTGTCTCTCTATGTCCCGCTGTCTCTCTATGTCCCGCTGTCTCTCTATGTCCCGCTGTCTCTCTATGTCCCGCTGTCTCTCTATGTCTCTCTATGTCCCGCTGTCTATGTCCCGCTGTCTCTCTATGGCCCTCTGTGTCTCTATGTCCCGCTGTGTCTCTATGTCCCGCTGTGTCTCTATGTCCCGCTGTGTCTCTATGTCCCGCTGTCTCTCTATGTCCCGCTGTCTCTCTATGTCCCGCTGTCTCTCTATGTCCCGCTGTCTCTCTGTCTCTCTATGTCCCGATGTCTCTCTATGTCCCGCTGTCTCTCTATGTCCCGCTGTCTCTCTATGTCCCGCTGTCTCTCTATGTCCCGCTGTCTCTCTATGTCCCGCTGTCTCTCTATGTCCCGCTGTCTCTCTATGTCCCGCTGTCTCTCTATGTCCCGCTGTCTCTCTATGTCCCGCTGTCTCTCTATGTCCCGCTGTCTCTCTATGTCCCGCTGTCTCTCTATGTCCCTCTGTCTCTCTATGGCCCTCTGTGTCTCTATGGCCCTCTGTGTCTCTGTCTCTATGGCCCTCTGTGTCTCTGTCTCTATGGCCCTCTGTGTCTCTGTCTCTATGGCCCTCTGTGTCTCTGTCTCTATGGCCCTCTGTGTCTCTGTCTCTATGGCCCTCTGTGTCTCTGTCTCTATGGCCCTCTGTGTCTCTGTCTCTATGGCCCTCTGTGTCTCTGTCTCTATGGCCCTCTGTGTCTCTGTCTCTATGGCCCTCTGTGTCTCTGTCTCTATGGCCCTCTGTGTCTCTGTCTCTATGGCCCTCTGTGTCTCTGTCTCTATGGCCCTCTGTGTCTCTGTCTCTATGGCCCTCTGTGTCTCTGTCTCTATGGCCCTCTGTGTCTCTGTCTCTATGGCCCTCTGTGTCTCTGTCTCTATGGCCCTCTGTGTCTCTGTCTCTATGGCCCTCTGTCTCTGTGTGTCTCTGTCTCTATGGCCCTCTGTCTCTGTGTGTCTCTGTCTCTATGGCCCTCTGTCTCTGTGGCCCTCTGTCTCTCTGTGGCCCTCTGTGTCTCTATGGCCCTCTGTGTCTCTATGGCCCTCTGTGTCTCTATGGCCCTCTGTGTCTCTATGGCCCTCTGTGTCTCTATGGCCCTCTGTGTCTCTATGGCCCTCTGTGTCTCTATGGCCCTCTGTGTCTCTATGGCCCTCTGTGTCTCTATGGCCCTCTGTGTCTCTATGGCCCTCTGTGTCTCTATGGCCCTCTGTGTCTCTATGGCCCTCTGTGTCTCTCTCTATATGTCCCTGTGTCTCTCTCTATATGTCCCTGTGTCTCTCTCTATGTCCCGCTGTCTCTCTATGTCCCTCTGTCTCTATGTCCCGCTGTCTCTCTATGTCCCTCTGTCTCTATGTCCCGCTGTCTCTCTATGGCCCGCTGTCTGTCCCTCTGTCTCTTATGTCTTGGCCATCTATCTGAGTCTGTCTGTCTGTGCTCCTGAGCAGCACAGCAGTCTTCGGCGTCACTGCAGACCCTGGTTCGATTCCAGGCTGTATCACAACTGGCTGTGATTGAGAGTCCCATAGGACGGCACACAATTGGCCCAGTGTCGTCCTGGGTGGGCTGCCATTGTAATTAAGTTTGTTCTTAAGGTTTGATAAATGTACCTCTGAAGGTGAAATGTGTACTAACATTCTGAAATGTTGCTCTAATTTATCATCCAAAGGGTCCCAGAGATAACATGAAGTGTCGTTTTATTAGATAAAATCCTTTTTCATATGCTAAAAAGGTTCATATAGCATGCACGATCGATTTGCAAAGAAAGGAATCTGTGAAAATCTAACCCTAAACGTTGGTTCAACCAGTCAAATCACGTTCGTATGTATTACTCAAAGACCCTAGAATGTAACCAGACTTCACTATATCATTAGGGGTGTAGTATATCCTATGGGACACCATATTTGGTCAGAGTGACGCCTTCATGGCACGCCGGTGACTCGGTGTTTTTCACTTGATTGAATCTAACTTCGTCAAATATGCACTAATCCCGGTCAAACAATGCTAGCTAGATAGCCAAGGACCGGTGCTTTACAGAAACCCTGTATCTGTCGCAAAATGTAGCTGCTAACATTGTGCGACAGCATGCTAATTATTTTTGGACAAAATTTATAAGAATATTCAGAGTTATGAAAACTGGTTGTTTTGCAAATGTTGATCTTATAAAATGGCTACTAATACTGAAAAAGCTAAATCAAAGTCCAAGTATACAGATTTGACGATGTTCTTGCAGAAAAATGTAATATGAATGACTAAATGTCATGTAGTTCACTCATATTTCCAAGTTATCAGTTTGAAACTTTGCACATACGCTGCTGCCATCTTGTGGATACCATCGGAATTACAACCAGCGTGATGGCCAGAACTGGATTCTTTCTGTTGCATTTCAAAGATGGTGGTAAAACAAAACAAAAAAAACAGTTGTGTTAGCTTCCCTAAATTTTCTTGTCTTGCCAATGAAGACTTAATCAAGTAGTTGGTAATACCAGTGGGTTTTGTGATGAATGAGACATCTGATTCAATGAATGATGGAGCGGAATTTGTTTTTTTTGACTCCCATTTTATTTAATGTGCTCCAACGCTTTTTACTATCCTTCTTTATCATATATCTTTGTTTCACATTTTATTCTGTTGAGTCACATTTCTCTATTTGCGGTACGTTTGTCAATCAGTTGTGCAGCAAGACTTACTTGCCCTTTTGCGTCATCCCTCTCAACCATACAATTTAAATTCCTCATCAATCGAAGGGTATTTAACCGGTTTTACAGTTATTTTCTTAATGGGTGCTGATTAAAATTATTATATTGCATCCGCCATGGAGCCACAATCAGCCAACCTCACCCCAATTGAGATGGTTTGGGATGAGTTGAACCGCGGAGTGAAGGAAAAGCAGCCAACAAGTGCTCAGCGTATGTGGGAACTCCTTCAGGGGTGAAGCTGGTTGAGAGAATGCCAAGAGTGTGCAAAGCTGCCAAGGCAAAGGGTGGCTACTTTGAAGAGTCTCAAATATAAAATATAATTGGATTTGTTTAACATTTTGTTTTGTTATTACATGATTGTTATGAGAATCTTGTTATCAATATTCATAAACTTCAATTAATCTATTCAGTCTGCAACCCAGAGTTTGTAACTTTCTGGTTTAAATGAAACGGACAGAGTTCCCAGCTTACAATAGTCAAAATGTTTATTCACGAGAACACTCTGAAGTCCATTATACAGAGACATCCATTTAATACCTGGCTCCTTACTTACGTACATACTTTCACACAAACAACAGATATCCTATGCACATACATAGAACAGAGGTGAGTTTTATCCTTCTCCATAGTTCTCACCCCTGTATATCACTACCCAGCCGACAGTTCCATTCCCCCGAGATTAGGGGAACCTTGAGAAGGACTCCCTGTCCTATCATAAGTTTCTCAGAGTTCTAGCCAGGTCGGGTCAAACACAGTTGAACTGTTCTCTGTATTTTCTTAGGCACACACATACACACACATTTCTCTCCCTCACAGGTCTCTTCTGAACCTAGTTGGACTTACGTTTAATACTTGAATTATTCCTAATACATGCTACATAAACTATAATCCCTAATAGTTGGGTTTCAGGGTATAATTATTTAATCATTAAACACATCAATTATTTTATCAACGATTCTGTAGTTTGAATCTGTGGACATCGGAGAGATGAAGTCACAATGTTTGGCTGCTGTGGGTGTAAATCCAGCATTTGAAGCAAGAGGGATATATATGTGTAATTATTTAACTACAGGTACCGTTGCTGAGAGAGATGGCTGTAAGTAAAGTAATACTGTGCTGCCTGGCACACCAAAGAGCACGAGGTACTGCAGGCAGGGTGGTTGGCGTCACTAAATCCATTAGGCAGGTACCTGATTATATTGCCAACCCTTTTCATCGAGACTCATTGAGAACAAGGTGCCATCTTGAACAGGAAATGGCGTGTTTCTCCTAGATAACAGCCATCTGAACTCTCTAAACATGACTACTGTGATGCTTCAGTGGTTAAACGGTTTGTCACAGATTACAGTCATATTTATGAAATGTAAAAAAAATCCTACATATGCCATTTTTTATTTTACCAGGTAAGTTAACTGCGAACACATTCTAAGCTATTACCTGGGGGAATAATAACGGGTGAGGATGAATGAGCCTAATGGCAGCTGGGGATGATTAGGGGACCGTATGCGGTTTGGTAATTTAGTCAGGACACCGGGGTTAACACTGCTACTCTTACTATAAGTGGCGTGGTTAACTCCCTCCCTCCTGAATCCTCTCCCCCCTCCTCCCTCTCTCTGCAGATGACTTCGTCAATAAGTGTCCGATGGTTAACACCCCTACTGCCCTAACAAGATGAAATCTCGTGGCGTGGTTAAGACCACCCCTACTCCCTTAACAAACTAAGTGTCGGGGTTAAGAGAGCTCACCCTAAAACTCTTCCCTCCGACAATAAGACCAGTATCCCTTCTTTCTTTTCTCTCCAAAACTCTTGAACGTGGTTAACACCCCTACTCTTACAATAGTCAGTTTCAAGACTAGTCATTCAACTGAGACTGGTTAACACCCCTACTCTTACAATAAGTGTCGATGGTTAACACCCTCCTACTCTTACAATAAGTGTCGTACCAGGTTAACTCCCTACTCTTACAATAAGTGTCTGTCATAACCTCACATGGTTAACACCCACACAATACTCTTTTCCCCCTTCTGACAATAAGTGGCGTGGTTAACACCCCTACTCTTACAATAAGTGTCGTGGTTAACACCCCTACTCTTACAATAAGTGGCGTGGTTAACACCCCTACTCTAACAATAAGTGTCGGGGTTAACTCCCCTACTCTTACAATAAGTGTCGTGGTTAACACCCCTACTCTTACAATAAGTGGCGTGGTTAACACCCCTACTCTTACAATAAGTGGCGTGGTTAACTCTGCTACTCTAACAATAAGTGGCGGGGTTAACTCTGCTACTCTAACAATAAGTGGCGTGGTTAACTCCGCTACTCTAACAATAAGTGGCGTGGTTAACACCCCTACTCTAACAATAAGTGGCGTGGTTAACACCCCTACTCTAACAATAAGTGGCGTGGTTAACACCCCTACTCTAACAATAAGTGGCGTGGTTAACTCTGCTACTCTAACAATAAGTGGCGGGGTTAACTCTGCTACTCTAACAATAAGTGTCGGGGTTAACTCCCCTACTCTAACAATAAGTGGCGTGGTTAACTCTGCTACTCTAACAATAAGTGGCGTGGTTAACTCCGCTACTCTAACAATAAGTGGCGTGGTTAACACCCCTACTCTAACAATAAGTGGCGTGGTTAACACCCCTACTCTAACAATAAGTGGCGTGGTTAACTCTGCTACTCTAACAATAAGTGGCGCTCTGCTACTCTAACAATAAGTGGCGGGGTTAACTCTGCTACTCTAACAATAAGTGTCGGGTTAACTCCCTACTCTAACAATAAGTGGCGTGGTTAACTCTGCTACTCTAACAATAAGTGGCGTGGTTAACTCCGCTACTCTAACAATAAGTGGCGTGGTTAACACCCCTACTCTAACAATAAGTGGCGTGGTTAACACCCCTACTCTAACAATAAGTGGCGTGGTTAACTCCGCTACTCTAACAATAAGTGGCGTGGTTAACTCTGCTACTCTAACAATAAGTGGCGTGGTTAACTCTGCTACTCTAACAATAAGTGGCGTGGTTAACTCTGCTACTCTAACAATAAGTGGCGTGGTTAACTCTGCTACTCTAACAATAAGTGGCGTGGTTAACTCTGCTACTCTAACAATAAGTGGCGGGGTTAACTTTGCTACTCTAACAATAAGTGGCGGGGTTAACTCTGCTACTCTAACAATAAGTGGCGGGGTTAACTCTGCTACTCTAACAATAAGTGGCGTGGTTAACTCTGCTACTCTAACAATAAGTGGCGTGGTTAACTCCGCTACTCTAACAATAAGTGGCGTGGTTAACTCCCCTACTCTACAATAAGTGGCAATAAGTGGCGTGGTTAACACCCCTACTCTAACAATAAGTGGCGTGGTTAACACCCCTACTCTAACAATAAGTGGCGTGGTTAACTCCGCTACTCTAACAATAAGTGGCGTGGTTAACTCTGCTACTCTAACAATAAGTGGCGGGGTTAACTCTGCTACTCTAACAATAAGTGGCGTGGTTAACTCTGCTACTCTAACAATAAGTGGCGTGGTTAACTCTGCTACTCTAACAATAAGTGGCGGGGTTAACTCTGCTACTCTAACAATAAGTGGCGGGGTTAACTCTGCTACTCTAACAATAAGTGGCGGGGTTAACTCTGCTACTCTAACAATAAGTGGCATGGTTAACTCTGCTACTCTAACAATAAGTGGCGGGGTTAACTCTGCTACTCTAACAATAAGTGGCGGGGTTAACTCTGCTACTCTAACAATAAGTGGCGGGGTTAACTCTGCTACTCTAACAATAAGTGGCAGGGTTAACTCTGCTACTCTAACAATAAGTGGCGTGGTTAACTCTGCTACTCTAACAATAAGTGGCGTGGTTAACTCTGCTACTCTAACAATAAGTGGCGGGGTTAACTCTGCTACTCTAACAATAAGTGGCGGGGTTAACTCTGCTACTCTAACAATAAGTGGCGGGGTTAACACCCCTACTCTAACAATAAGTGGCGTGGTTAACTCTGCTACTCTAACAATAAGTGGCGTGGTTAACACCCCTACTCTAACAATAAGTGGCGTGGTTAACACCCCTACTCTAACAATAAGTGGCGGGGTTAACTCCCCTACTCTAACAATAAGTGGCGGGGTTAACTCTGCTACTCTAACAATAAGTGGCGTGGTAACCCCCCTACTCTAACAATAAGTGGCGTGGTTAACTCCCCTACTCTTACAATAAGGGGCGTGGTAACTTTAGTCACCACAGAGTGTGGACACCCGTTTTAACGTCCCATCGAAAGACTGCACCCTACAAAGGACAATGTCACTGAGGAAAGGGTGCCGCCTACTGTCCCTCCAACAACACTAACAGCAGCATCTGGTCTCCCTTCCAGGGACTGATCAGGACCAACCTTGCTTAGCTTCAGAAGCAAGTCAGCGGTGGTATGCAGGGTGGTATGCTGCTGGTTAAAGCCAGTGGTGGGGTGCAGGGTGGTCTGCTGCTGGTTAAAGCAGGGTGGTATGCTGCTGGTTAAAGCCAGTGGTGGGGTGCAGGGTGGTCTGCTGCTGGTTAAAGCCAGCGGTGGGATGCAGGGTGGTATGCTGCTGGTTAAAGCCAGTGGTGGGGTGCAGGGTGGTCTGCTGCTGGTTAAAGCAGGGTGGTATGCTGCTGGTTATAGCCAGTGGTGGGGTGCAGGGTGGTCTGCTGCTGGTTAAAGCCAGCGGTGGGATGCAGGGTGGTATGCTGCTGGTTAAAGCCAGTGGTGGGGTGCAGGGTGGTCTGCTGCTGGTTAAAGCAGGGTGGTATGCTGCTGGTTATAGCCAGTGGTGGGGTGCAGGGTGGTCTGCTGCTGGTTAAAGCAGGGTGGTATGCTGCTGGTTATAGCCAGTGGTGGGGTGCAGGGTGGTATGCTGCTGGTTATAGCCAGTGGTGGGGTGCAGGGTGGTCTGCTGCTGGTTAAAGCCAGCGGTGGGATGCAGGGTGGTATGCTGCTGGTTAAAGCCAGCGGTTGGATGCAGGGTGGTATGCTGCTGGTTAAAGCCAGCGGTGGGATGCAGGGTGGTATGCTGCTGGTTATAGCCAGCGGTGGGGTGCAGGGTGGTATGCTGCTGGTTAAAGCCAGTGGTGGGGTGCAGGGTGGTATGCTGCTGGTTAAAGCCAGTGGTGGGATGCAGGGTGGTATGCTGCTGGTTAAAGCCAGCGGTGGGATGCAGGGTGGTATGCTGCTGGTTAACACAGTGGGATGCAGGGTGGTATGCTGCTGGTTAACACAGTGGGATGCAGGGTGGTATGCTGCTGGTTAAAGCCAGCAGTAGGATGCAGGGTGGGATGCAGGGTGGTATGCTGCTGGTTAAAGCCAGCAGTGGGATGCAGGGTGGTATGCTGCTGGTTAAAGCCAGCAGTGGGATGCAGGGTGGTATGCTGCTGGTTAAAGCCAGCGGTGGGATGCAGGGTGGTATGCTGCTGGTTAAAGCCAGCAGTGGGATGCAGGGTGGTATGCTGCTGGTTAAAGCCAGCAGTGGGATGCAGGGTGGTATGCTGCTGGTTAAAGCCAGCGGTGGGATGCAGGGTGGTATGCTGCTGGTTAAAGCCAGCGGTGGGATGCAGGGTGGTATGCTGCTGGTTAACACAGTGGGATGCAGGGTGGTATGCTGCTGGTTAAAGCCAGCAGTGGGATGCAGGGTGGTATGCTGCTGGTTAAAGCCAGCAGTGGGATGCAGGGTGGTATGCTGCTGGTTAAAGCCAGCGGTGGGATGCAGGGTGGTATGCTGCTGGTTAACACAGTGGGATGCAGGGTGGTATGCTGCTGGTTATAGCCAGCAGTGGGGTGCAGGGTGGTATGCTGCTGGAAGACTGCCAGTGTCTGCACTGTCATAACTGTTGTAAATGATCATCAACCCCTTTCCTCTGTTTGTTCTTCCAGACTCCTCCTGCTGTGAATAGGATCCGGACCCTCCTGGAGAACAAGCCAGAATATGTAAGTATCCTTCTAACTTACCCTCCTCTATACCCCTGAGATAATATATAACCCTCTATACCCCTGAGATAATATATAACCCTCTATACCCCTGAGATAATATGTAACCCTCCTCTATCCCCCTGAGATAATATCTAACCTTCCTCTATCCCCCTGAGATAATATCTAACCTTCCTCTATCCCCCTGAGATAATATATAACCCTCTATACCCCTGAGATAATATATAACCCTCTATCCCCCTGAGATAATATCTAACCTTCCTCTATCCCCCTGAGATAATATCTAACCTTCCTCTATCCCCCTGAGATAATATCTAACCTTCCTCTATCCCCCTGAGATAATATCTAACCTTCCTCTATCCCCCTGAGATAATATCTAACCTTCCTCTATCCCCCTGAGATAATATCTAACCTTCCTCTATCCCCCTGAGATAATATATAACCCTCTATACCCCTGAGATAATATGTAACCCTCCTCTATACCCCTGATAATATATAACCCTCTATACCCCTGAGATAATATATAACCCTCTATACCCCTGAGATAATATGTAACCCTCCTCTATCCCCCTGAGATAATATGTAACCCTCCTCTATCCCCCTGAGATAATATGTAACCCTCCTCTATCCCCCTGAGATTATATGTAACCCTCCTCTATCCCCCTGAGATAATATGTAACCCTCTATCCCCCTGAGATTATATGTAACCTTCCTCTATCCCCCTGAGATAATATGTAACCCTCCTCTATACCCCTGAGATAATATATGTAACCCTCCTCTATCCCCCTGAGATAATATGTAACCCTCCTCTATACCCCTGAGATAATATATAACCCTCCTCTACCCCCTGAGATAATATGTAACCCTCCTCTATCCCCCTGAGATTATATGTAACCCTCCTCTATACCCCTGAGATTATATGTAACCCTCCTCTATACCCCTGAGATTATATGTAACCCTCCTCTATCCCCCTGAGATTATATGTAACCTTCCTCTATCCCCCTGAGATTATATGTAACCTTCCTCTATCCCCTGAGATTATATATAACCCTCTATCCCCTGAGATAATATGTAACCTTCCTCTATCCCCTGAGATTATATGTAACCTTCCTCTATCCCCTGAGATTATATATAACCCTCTATCCCCCTGAGATAATATGTAACCCTCCTCTATCCCCCTGAGATAATATGTAACCCTCCTCTATCCCCCTGAGATAATATATAACCCTCTATCCCCTGAGATAATATGTAACCCTCCTCTATCCCCCTGAGATAATATGTAACCCTCCTCTATCCCCTGAGATAATATATAACCCTCTATCCCCCTGAGATAATATATAACCCTCTATCCCCCTGAGATAATATGTAACCCTCCTCTATCCCCCTGAGATAATATGTAACCCTCTATACCCCTGAGATAATATGTAACCCTCCTCTATACCCCTGAGATTATATGTAACCCTCCTCTATCCCCCTGAGATAATATATAACCCTCTATACCCCTGAGATAATATATAACCCTCCTCTATACCCCTGAGATAATATGTAACCCTCCTCTATCCCCCTGAGATAATATGTAACCCTCCTCTATACCCCTGAGGAGATAATATGTAACCCTCCTCTATCCCCCTGAGATAATATGTAACCCTCCTCTATACCCCTGAGGAGATAATATATAGTGGGTGTGAGGGGTTACGGGTAGTGGTATAATGGTGTTTGTGTTCCAGATTGGTCTGAAGGTGGGTGTGAGGACAAGGGGCTGTAACGGTATGACCTACACTCTGGACTTCACCAAGCAGAAGGATCAGGCTGATGAGGAGGTGCTGCAGGATGGTAAAAGCAACGTTATCGTCTTCCTTCCTTATCACTGAAATGTGTTCCTCAGAATGATGTATGTAATTGATTGTCTGTCGTTGAATTGTGTAACTTTACCATCAACATCCCCCCAATGTAATGTTGAAATGTTTTATTCAAAACATGATATGTATTAAGAGATATGTATATGGAGTGATTTCAGTGAGAATAAAAAATGTATTCAATATTTTTGCATTTTTAATGCTCAAATTGAATCTTATTTTTTTGCCATTTAAACTGGTCCTGGGTCTGGTTGTGGACTGGGACCACTGGTCCTGGGTCTGGTTGTGGACTGGGACCACTGGTCCTGGGTCTGGTTGTGGACTGGGACCACTGGTCCTGGGTCTGGTTGTGGACTGGGACCACTGGTCCTGGGTCTGGTTGTGGACTGGGACCACTGGTCCTGGGTCTGGTTGTGGACTGGGACCACTGGTCCTGGGTCTGGTTGTGGACTGGGACCACTGGTCCTGGGTCTGGTTGTGGACTGGGACCACTGGTCCTGGGTCTGGTTGTGGACTGGGACCACTGGTCCTGGGTCTGGTTTACATATTTACATTTCCCATCAATTCCCATTATTAAAATGGCTGGAGTTGGGTCAGTGTCAATGACAGTGTGTTGGCAGCAGCCACTCAATGTTAGTGGTGGCTGTTTAACAGTCTGATGGCCTTGAGATAGAAGCTGTTTTTCAGTCTCTCGGTCCCAGCTTTGATGCACCTGTACTGACCTCGCCTTCTGGATGATAGCGGGGTGAACAGGCAGTGGTTCGGGTGGTTGATGTCCTTGATGATCTTTATGGCCTTCCTGTAACATCGGGTGGTGTAGGTGTCCTGGAGGGCAGGTAGTTTGCCCCCAGTGATGCGTTGTGCAGACCTCACTACCCTCTGGAGAGCCTTACGGCGGTGATACAGCCCGACAGGATGCTCTCGATTGTGCATCTGTAGAAGTTTGTGAGTGCTTTTGGTGACAAGCCAAATTTCTTAAGCCTCCTGAGGTTGAAGAGGGGCTGTTGCGCCTTCTTCACGATGCTGTCTGTGTGGGTGGACCAATTCAGTTTGTCTGTGATGTGTATGCCGAGGAACTTCAAACTTGCTACCCTCTCCACTACTGTTCCATCGATGTGGATAGGGGGGTGCTCCCTCTGCTGTTTCCTGAAGTCCACAATCATCTCCTTAGTTTTGTTGACGTTGAGTGTGAGGTTATTTTCCTGACACCACACTCCGAGGGCCCTCACCTCCTCCCTGTAGGCCGTCTCGTCGTTGTTGGTAATCAAGCCTACCACTGTTGTGTCGTCCGCAAACTTGATGATTGGGTTGGAGGCGTGCGTTGGTCGTACCATTTCAGAGCTACCGCTTTCCAAAATAACCCTAACAATTAGAATAGGTTTTCAGCCCTTACAAGAGGGTTTCACCAGTCCCTAATGATAAGGAACCACGACAAATTCAAATTAATTATAATTCATTCTTAATACCAAATTTTATGGAATTAAAATACAATTTCTGTTTGCTCTGAAATCACTCCATATGTGTTAAGTGATATTGTGTGTTTAATACTGAGTGGTGGGGTTGGATGGTGTATAATGCTGAGTGGTGGGTGGGGTTGGATGGTGTATAATGCTGAGTGGTGGGTGGGGTTGGATGGTATATAATACTGAGTGGTGGGTGGGTGGGGTTGGATGGTGTATAATACTGAGTGGTGGGTGGGTGGGGTTGGATGGTATATAATACTGAGTGGTGGGTGGGGTTGGATGGTGTATAATACTGAGTGGTGGGTGGGTGGGGTTGGATGGTGTATAATACTGGGGTGGGGGTGGGGTTTGATGGTATATAATACTGAGTGGTGGGTGGGTGGGGTTGGATGGTGTATAATACTGAGTGGTGGGTGGGTGGGGTTGGATGGTGTATAATACTGAGTGGTGGGTGGGTGGGGTTGGATGGTGTATAATACTGAGTGGTGGGTGGGGTGGGGGGTTGGATGGTATATAATACTGAGTGGTGGGGTTGGATAATAATGCTGAGTGGTGGGTGGGGTTGGATGGTGTATAATACTGAGTGGTGGGTGGGGTTGGATGGTGTATAATGCTGAGTGGTGGGTGGGGTTGGATGGTGTATAATACTGAGGTGGTGGGGGGTTGGATGGTGTATAATGGTGAGTGGTGGGTGGGGTTGGATGGTGTATAATAATGAGTGGTGGGTGGGGTTGGATGGTGTATAATACTGAGTGGTGGGTGGGTGGGGTTGGATGGTGTATAATACTGAGTGGTGGGTGGGGTTGGATGGTGTATAATACTGAGTGGTGGGTGGGTGGGGTTGGATGGTATATAATACTGAGTGGTGGGTGGGTGGGGTTGGATGGTGTATAATAATGAATGGTGGGTGGGGTTGGATGGTGTATAATAATGAATGGTGGGTGGGGTTGGATGGTGTATAATGCTGAGTGGTGGGTGGGGTTGGATGGTGTATAATACTGAGTGGTGGGGTTGGATGGTGTATAATGGTGGGTGGTGGGTGGGGTTGGATGGTATATAATACTGAGTGGTGGGTGGGGTTGGATGGTGTATAATACTGAGTGGTGGGTGGGTGGGGTTGGATGGTGTATAATACTGAGTGGTGGGTGGGGTTGGATGGTATATAATGCTGAGTGGTGGGGTTGGATGGTATATAATACTGAGTGGTGGGTGGGGTTGGATGGTGTATCATGCTGAGTGGTGGGGTTGGATGGTGTATAATGCTGAGTGGTGGGTGGGGTTGGATGGTATATAATACTGAGTGGTGGGGTTGGATGGTGTATAATGCTGAGTGGTGGGTGGGGTTGGATGGTATATAATACTGAGTGGTGGGGTTGGATGGTGTATAATGCTGAGTGGTGGGTGGGGTTGGATGGAGTGGTGGGTGGGGTTGGATGGTGTATAATACTGAGTGGTGGGGTTGGATGGTATATAATACTGAGTGGTGGGTGGGGTTGGATGGTATATAATACTGAGTGGTGGGGTTGGATGGTATATAATACTGAGTGGTGGGTGGGGTTGGATGGTGTATAATGCTGAGTGGTGGGTGGGGTTGGATGGTGTATAATAATGAATGGTGGGTGGGGTTGGATGGTGTATAATGCTGAGTGGTGGGTGGGGTTGGATGGTGTATAATGCTGAGTGGTGGGGTTGGATGGTGTATAATAATGAATGGTGGGTGGGGTTGGATGGTGTATAATGCTGAGTGGTGGGGTTGGATGGTGTATAATAATGAATGGTGGGTGGGGTTGGATGGTGTATAATACTGAGTGGTGGGGTTGGATGGTGTATAATGGTGGATGGGGTTGGATGGTGTATAATACTGAGTGGTGGGTGGGTGGGGTTGGATGGTGTATAATACTGAGTGGTGGGTGGGGTTGGATGGTGTATAATGCTGAGTGGTGGGTGGGGTTGGATGGTGTATAATGCTGAGTGGTGGGTGGGGTTGGATGGTGTATAATGCTGAGTGTTGGATGGTATATAATGGTGAGTGGTGGGGTTGGATGGTGTATAATACTGAGTGGTGGGGTTGGATGGTGTATAATGGTGGGTGGGGTTGGATGGTATATAATACTGAGTGGTGGGGTTGGATGGTGTATAATGCTGAGTGGTGGGTGGGGTTGGATGGTATATAATGGTGGGTGGGGTTGTATGGTGTATAATACTGAGTGGTGGGGTTGGATGGTGTATAATGGTGGGTGGGGTTGGATGGTATATAATGCTGAGTGGTGGGTGGGGTTGGATGGTGTATAATACTGAGTGGTGGGGTTGGATGGTATATAATACTGAGTGGTGGGTGGGGTTGGATGGTATATAATACTGAGTGGTGGGTGGGGTTGGATGGTGTATAATACTGAGTGGTGGGGTTGGATGGTGTATAATGCTGAGTGGTGGTGGGGTTGGATGGTGTATAATACTGAGTGGTGGGTGGGGTTGGATGGTATATAGTGGTGGGTGGGGTTGGATGGTGTATAATACTGAGTGGTGGGGTTGGATGGTGTATAATGCTGAGTGGTGGGTGGGGTTGGATGGTGTATAATACTGAGTGGTGGGTGGGGTTGGATGGTATATAATGGTGGGTGGTTGGTTGGATGGTGTATAATACTGAGTGGTGGGTGGGGTTGGATGGTGTATAATGCTGAGTGGTGGGTGGGGTTGGATGGTGTATAATACTGAGTGGTGGGTGGGGTTGGATGGTGTATAATACTGAGTGGTGGGTGGGGTTGGATGGTGTATAATACTGAGTGGTGGGTGGGGTTGGATGGTATATAATACTGAGTGGTGGGTGGGGTTGGATGGTGTATAATGCTGAGTGGTGGGTGGGGTTGGATGGTGTATAATGGTGGGTGGGGTTGGATGGTATATAATACTGAGTGGTGGGTGGGGTTGGATGGTGTATAATACTGAGTGGTGGGTGGGGTTGGATGGTATATAATACTGAGTGGTGGGTGGGGTTGGATGGTATATAATACTGAGTGGTGGGTTGGGGTTGGTGGGTGGGGTTGGATGGTATATAATACTGAGTGGTGGGTGGGGTTGGATGGTATATAATACTGAGTGGTGGGTGGGGTTGGATGGTATATAATACTGAGTGGTTGGGTTGGATGGTGTATAATGGTGGGTGGGGTTGGATGGTATATAATACTGAGTGGTGGGTGGGGTTGGATGGTATATAATACTGAGTGGTGGGTGGGGTTGGATGGTATATAATACTGAGTGGTGGGTGGGGTTGGATGGTATATAATGGTGGTTGGGGTTGGATGGTGTATAATGGTGGTGGGTGGGGTTGGATGGTATATAATACTGAGTGGTGGGTGGGGTTGGATGGTATATAATACTGAGTGGTGGGTGGGGTTGGATGGTGTATAATGCTGAGTGGTGGGTGGGGTTGGATGGTATATAATGCTGAGTGGTGGGTGGGGTTGGATGGTATATAATGCTGAGTGGTGGGTGGGGTTGGATGGTATATAATACTGAGTGGTGGGTGGGGTTGGATGGTGTATAATGCTGAGTGGTGGGGTTTGATGGTGTATAATGCTGAGTGGTGGGTGGGGTTGGATGGTGTATAATGCTGAGTGGTGGGTGGGGTTGGATGGTGTATAATGCTGAGTGGTGGGTGGGGTTTGATGGTATATAATACTGAGTGGTGGGTGGGGTTGGATGGTATATAATACTGAGTGGTGGGTGGGGTTGGATGGTATATAATACTGAGTGTTGGATGGTGTATAATACTGAGTGGTGTGTGGGGTTGGATGTTGTATAATGCTGAGTGGTGGGTGGGGTTGGATGGTGTATAATGGTGGGTGGGGTTGGATGGTATATAATACTGAGTGGTTGGGTTGGATGGTGTATAATACTGAGTGTTGGATGGTATATAATGCTGAGTGGTGGGTGGGGTTGGATGGTATATAATACTGAGTGGTGGGTGGGGTTTGATGGTGTATAATGCTGAGTGGTGGGGTTGGATGGTGTATAATGCTGAGTGGTGGGTGGGGTTGGATGGTATATAATACTGAGTGGTGGGTGGGGTTTGATGGTGTATAATGCTGAGTGGTGGGGTTGGATGGTATATAATACTGAGTGGTGGGTGGGGTTGGATGGTGTATAATACTGAGTGGTGGGGTTGGATGGTATATAATACTGAGTGGTGGGTGGGGTTGGATGGTATATAATGCTGAGTGTTGGATGGTGTATAATACTGAGTGGTGTGTGGGGTTGGATGTTGTATAATGCTGAGTGGTGGGTGGGGTTGGATGGTGTATAATGGTGGGTGGGGTTGGATGGTATATAATACTGAGTGGTGGGTGGGGTTGGATGGTATATAATGCTGAGTGTTGGATGGTGTATAATGGTGGGTGGGGTTGGATGGTGTATAATGCTGAGTGGTGGGGTTGGATGGTATATAATACTGAGTGGTGGGTGGGGTTGGATGGTATATAATACTGAGTGGTGGGTGGGGTTGGATGGTATGTAATGCTGAGTGGTGGGGTTGGATGGTATGTAATGCTGAGTGGTGGGGTTGGATGGTGTATAATGCTGAGTGGTGGGTGGGGTTGGATGGTGTATAATGCTGAGTGGTGGGTGGGGTTGGATGGTATATAATGCTGAGTGGTTGGGTTGGATGGTGTATAATGGTGGGTGTGATTGGATGGTGTATAATGGTGGGTGTGATTGGATGGTATATAATGCTGAGTGGTGGGTGGGGTTGGATGGTATATAATACTGAGTGGTTGGGTTGGATGGTGTATAATGCTGAGTGGTGGGTGGGGTTGGATGGTATATAATGCTGAGTGGTGGGTGTGATTGGATGGTATATAATGCTGAGTGGTTGGGTTGGATGGTGTATAATGGTGGGTGTGATTGGATGGTATATAATGCTGAGTGGTGGGTTGGATGGTATATCATGCTGAGTGGTGGGTGGGGTTGGATGGTATATCATGCTGAGTGGTGGGTGTGGTTGGATGGTATATAATGCTTAGTGGTGGGTGTGGTTGGATGGTATATAATACTGAGTGGTTGGGTTGTCCTGCAGGTGTCCGTGTATTTATAGAGAAGAAGGCCCAGCTCACTCTGCTGGGGACAGAGATGGACTTCGTGGAGTCCAAGCTGTCCAGTGAGTTTGTCTTCAACAACCCCAACATCAAGGGTACCTGTGGCTGTGGAGAGAGCTTCAACATCTGAGAGGGCTTCCTGATGTGGAGAGAGCTTCCTGCTGTGGAGAGGGCTTCAACATCTGAGAGGGCTTCCTGCTGTAGAGAGCAGCCCATCTCTTCCTCGCCTCCCTCTCTCTCCCTCTCTCCCACAGCCCATCTCTTCCCCCCCTCCCTCACTCCCTCTCTCCCACAGCCCATCTCTTCCCCGCCTCCCTCCCTCCCTCACTCCCTCTCTCCCACAGCCCATCTCTTCCCCGCCTCCCTCCCTCTCTCCCTCTCTCCCACAGCCCATCTCTTCCCCGCCTCCCTCCCTCACTCCTCCCTCTCTTCCCCCTCTCCCTCCCACAGCCCATCTCTTCCCCCTCCCTCCCTCACTCCCTCTCTCCCACAGCCCATCTCTTCCCCCCCCTCCCTCCCTCACTCCCTCTCTCCCACAGCCCATCTCTTCCCCGCCTCCCTCTCTCTCCCTCTCTCCCACAGCCCATCTCTTCCCCCCCTCCCTCCCTCACTCCCTCTCTCCCACAGCCCATCTCTTCCCCGCCTCCCTCTCTCTCCCTCTCTCCCACAGCCCATCTCTTCCCCGCCTCCCTCTCTCCCACAGCCCATCTCTTCCCTAGCCAGAGGCCTGTGAGGTGAATAAAGAGGTGGAGAGCAGGATAGTGAAGCTGTTGGCCTTGAAGAATGGTGGAGTCCTTTAGACCTTGTAGCTAAACACTGACCAATAGACTTCCCCCTGAAGTCCTGTCTGCCCTCTTCTTAGACTAAAGAGCACATAGACACACCAGGGTTCTGACAGGCTATACTGTAACAGTACCCAGAAGACTTGGACAGCTGGGCTGAAAATACAGTAGACAGCAAAGGAAATGTTGGTTAGCCAATGGAACGCAGCACAGGAAATGTTGGTTAGCCAATGGAACGCAGCACAGGAAATTGTTATCCATCCACATGGTGCGGAGGGGGTGCGCAACATCTATACAACATTCTGATAGAAATGTGTTTTATAGAACATGTATGATTTGTCTTTCAATCATAGAAGAATAGACAGTAGAGTAATGTCTGCTCTATTTGTTACATTTCTGTCTGCAATGCTGAGAGCGTTTCACATTACTGAATACACCCCTGAGTTTGAAGAGTGTTTTTGAAACTTGATTTTGCAGTTTGTAAATTATTTTAGTTTTACGTGTGTGTGTGTGTGTGTGTGTGTGTGTGTGTGTGTGTGTGTGTGTGTGTGTGTGTGTGTGTGTGTGTGTGTAAATAAGAATGTACTAAACCCTGTAAACTGTATAAACGCACAAAACCATATTCCTCACCCACAGAGGGTTCATTCTGCTCCATGCCAGAACACGTGTTTGACATGTATGTAACTAGTGCAATACGTCCATGTACAGTTGGTTGGTGTGATGTGTCTCGACTAGAATAAATAGGAAATATAAAGTGTTTTGTCTTTTTGTCTTCTTTTAACCAGGTCAGTTAACTGACAACACGTTCTCATTTGCAGCAACAGCCTGGGGGAATAGTTACAGGGGAGAGGAAGGGGGATGAATGAGCCATTTGGGAGCTGGGGATGATTAGGTGACAGATTGGTAATTTAGTCAGGACACCAGGGTTAACACCCCTACACTTACAATAAACACCATGGGATCTTTTAGTGACCATAGAGATTCAAGACAACCGTTTAACGTCCCATCCGAAAGACGGCACCCTACACAGGGCAATGTCCCCAGTCACTGCCATGGGGCACTGGGCTATTCCTGCTCCAATACCTCTTCCAGCCACATCTGGTCTCCCATCCAAGGACCGAACAGGACCAACCCTGCTTAGCTTAAGAAGCAAGCCAGCAGTGGTATGCAGGTTGGTATGATGCTGGTATTAGGGCTGCTGGAGGGAGAGATGCAGGGTGGTATGATGCTGGTATTAGGGCTGCTGGAGAGAGAGATGCAGGGTGGTATGCTGCTGGTATTAGGGCTGCTGGAGAGGGAGATGCAGGGTGGTATGCTGCTGGTATTAGGGCTGCTGGAGGGTGGTATGCTGCTGGTATTAGGGCTGCTGGAGAGAGAGATGCAGGGTGGTATGATGCTGGTATTAGGGCTGCTGGAGGGAGAGATTCAGGGTGGTATGATGCTGGTATTAGGGCTGCTGGAGGGAGAGATGCAGGGTGGTATGATGCTGGTATTAGGGCTGCTGGAGGGAGAGATGCAGGGTGGTATGCTGCTGGTATTAGGGCTGCTGGAGAGAGCGATTCAGGGTGGTATGCTGCTGGTATTAGGGCTGCTGGAGGGAGAGATTCAGGGTGGTATGCTGCTGGTATTAGGGCTGCTGAAGGGAGAGATGCAGGGTGGTATGATGCTGGTATTAGGGCTGCTGGAGGGAGAGATGCAGGGTGGTATGATGCTGGTATTAGGGCTGCTGTAGGGAGAGAGAGATGCAGGTTGGTATGAGGAATGCTGGGAGAGAGTAACCTGTAGACATATCTACCACTACCACTCCAGTAACCTATAGACATATCTACCACTACAGTAACCTGTAGACATATCTACCACTACAGTAACCTGTAGACATATCTACCACTCCAGTAACCTGTAGACATATCTACCACTACAGTAACCTGTAGACATATCTACCACTCCAGTAACCTGTAGACAATGGTGGAACAAACTCCCTCACGACGCCAGGACAGCGGAGTCAATCACCACCTTCCGGAGACACCTGAAACCCCACCTCTTTAAGGAATACCTAGGATAGGTTAAGTAATCCCTCTCACCCCACCCCCCCTAAGTTTTAGATGCACTATTGTTAAGTGACTGTCCCACTGGATGTCATAAGGTGAATGCACCAATTTGTAAGTCGCTCTGGATAAGAGCGTCTGCTAAATGACTTAAATGTATGTAAATGTAAATCTACCACTACAGTAACCTGTAGACATATCTACCACTACAGTAACCTGTAGACATATCTACCACTACAGTAACCTGTAGACATATCTACCACTACAGTAACCTGTAGACATATCTACCACTACAGTAACCTGTAGACATATCTACCACTACCACTCCAGTAACCTGTAGACATATCTACCACTACAGTAACCTATAGACATATCTACCACTACAGTAACCTATAGACATATCTACCACTCCAGTAACCTGTAGACATATCTACCACTACCACTCCAGTAACCTGTAGACATATCTACCACTACCACTCCAGTAACCTGTAGACATATCTACCACTACAGTAACCTATAGACATATCTACCACTACAGTAACCTGTAGACATATCTACCACTCCAGTAACCTATAGACATATCTACCACTACAGTAACCTATAGACATATCTACCACTACAGTAACCTATGGACATATCTACCACTACAGTAACCTATAGACATATCTACCACTACAGTAACCTATAGACATATCTACCACTCCAGTAACCTATGGACATATCTACCACTACAGTAACCTGTAGACATATCTACCACTACAGTAACCTATAGACATATCTACCACTACAGTAACCTGTAGACATATCTACCACTACAGTAACCTGTAGACATATCTACCACTCCAGTAACCTATGGACATATCTACCACTCCAGTAACCTATAGACATATCTACCACTCCAGTAACCTGTAGACATATCTACCACTACAGTAACCTGTAGACATATCTACCACTCCAGTAACCTATGGACATATCTACCACTACCACTACAGTAACCTAAGTTTTAGAACCTGCATATCTACCACTACCACTACAGTAACCTGTGACATATCTACCACTGGTAACCTGTCATAAGGTGAGACATATCTACCACTACAGTAACCTGTAGACATATCTACCACTAAACCTGAGACATATCTAAATGTAACCTGTAGACATAAATCTACCACTACAGTCAGTAACCTGTAGACATATCTACCACTACAGTAACCTGTAGACATATCTACCACTACAGTAACCTGTAGACATATCTACCACTACAGTAACCTATAGACATATCTACCACTACAGTAACCTGTAGACATATCTACCACTACCAGTAACCTGTAGACATATCTACCACTACAGTAACCTATAGACATATCTACCACTACAGTAACCTATAGACATATCTACCACTCCAGTAACCTGTAGACATATCTACCACTCCAGTAACCTGTAGACATATCTACCACTACCAGTAACCTGTAGACATATCTACCACTACAGTAACCTGTAGACATATCTACCACTCAGTAACCTGTAGACATATCTACCACTCAGTAACCTGTAGACATATCTACCACTCCAGTAACCTAGACATATCTACCACTACAGTAACCTATAGACATATCTACCACTACAGTAACCTGTAGACATATCTACCACTACAGTAACCTATAGACATATCTACCACTACAGTAACCTATAACCTATGGACATATCTACCACTACAGTAACCTATGGACATATCTACCACTACAGTAACCTGTAGACATATCTACCACTACAGTAACCTGTAGACATATCTACCACTACAGTAACCTGTAGACATATCTACCACTCCAGTAACCTATGGACATATCTACCACTCCAGTAACCTATGGACATATCTACCACTACAGTAACCTATAGACATATATACCACTACAGTAACCTGTAGACATATCTACCACTACCACCTGTAGACATATCTACCACTACAGTAACCTATAGACATATCTACCACCACTGTAACCTGTAGACATATATACCACTACAGTAAACCTATAGACATATCTACCACTACAGTAACCTATAGACATATCTACCACTACCACTACAGTAACCTATAGACATATCTACCACTACAGTAACCTGTAGACATATCTACCACTACCACTCCAGTAACCTGTAGACATATCTACCACTACAGTAACCTATAGACATATCTACCACTACAGTAACCTATAGACATATATACCACTACAGTAACCTGTAGACATATCTACCACTACCACTACAGTAACCTGTAGACATATCTACCACTACAGTAACCTGTAGACATATCTACCACTACAGTAACCTATAGACATATCTACCACTACAGTAACCTGTAGACATATCTACCACTACAGTAACCTGTAGACATATCTACCACTACAGTAACCTGTAGACATATCTACCACTCCAGTAACCTGTAGACATATCTACCACTCCAGTAACCTATAGACATATCTACCACTACCACTCCAGTAACCTGTAGACATATCTACCACTACCACTCCAGTAACCTGTAGACATATCTACCACTACAGTAACCTGTAGACATATCTACCACTACCACTCCAGTAACCTGTAGACATATCTACCACTACCACTCCAGTAACCTGTAGACATATCTACCACTACAGTAACCTGTAGACATATCTACCACTCCAGTAACCTATAGACATATCTACCACTACAGTAACCTATAGACATATCTACCACTACAGTAACCTGTAGACATATCTACCACTACAGTAACCTGTAGACATATCTACCACTACAGTAACCTATAGACATATCTACCACTACAGTAACCTATAGACATATCTACCACTACAGTAACCTATAGACATATCTACCACTACAGTAACCTGTAGACATATCTACCACTACAGTAACCTATAGACATATCTACCACTACAGTAACCTGTAGACATATCTACCACTCCAGTAACCTGTAGACATATCTACCACTACAGTAACCTGTAGACATATCTACCACTACAGTAACCTATAGACATATCTACCACTACAGTAACCTATAGACATATCTACCACTACAGTAACCTATAGACATATCTACCACTACAGTAACCTGACATATCTACCACTACAGTAACCTGTAGACATATCTACCACTACAGTAACCTATAGACATATCTACCACTACAGTAACCTGTAGACATATCTACCACTACAGTAACCTGTAGACATATCTACCACTACAGTAACCTATAGACATATCTACCACTACAGTAACCTGTAGACATATACCACTACCACTACAGTAACCTGACATATCTACCACTACAGTAACCTGTAGACATATCTACCACTACAGTAACCTAACCTAGACATATCTACCACTACAGTAACCTACATATCTACCACTACAGTAGACATATATCTACCACTACAGTAACCTGTAGACATATCTACCACTACAGTAACCTGTAGACATATCTACCACTACAGTAACCTATAGACATATCTACCACTACAGTAACCTGTAGACATATCTACCACTACAGTAACCTATAGACATATCTACCACTACAGTAACCTATAGACATATCTACCACTACAGTAACCTATAGACATATCTACCACTACAGTAACCTGTAGACATATCTACCACTACAGTAACCTATAGACATATCTACCACTACAGTAACCTATAGACATATCTACCACTCTACAGTAACCTGTAGACATATCTACCACTACAGTAACCTGTAGACATATCTACCACTACAGTAACCTATAGACATATCTACCACTACAGTAACCTATAGACATATCTACCACTACAGTAACCTATAGACATATCTACCACTACAGTAACCTATAGACATATCTACCACTTCAGTAACCTGTAGACATATCTACCACTACCACTACAGTAACCTGTAGACATATCTACCACTACAGTAACCTATAGACATATCTACCACTACAGTAACCTGTAGACATATCTACCACTACAGTAACCTATAGACATATCTACCACTACAGTAACCTATGGACATATCTACCACTACAGTAACCTGTAGACATATCTACCACTACAGTAACCTATGGACATATCTACCACTACAGTAACCTATAGACATATCTACCACTCCAGTAACCTATAGACATATCTACCACTACAGTAACCTGTAGACATATCTACCACTACAGTAACCTATAGACATATCTACCACTCCAGTAACCTGTAGACATATCTACCACTACAGTAACCTGTAGACATATATACCACTACAGTAACCTATAGACATATCTACCACTACAGTAACCTATAGACATATCTACCACTACAGTAACCTATAGACATATCTACCACTACAGTAACCTATAGACATATCTACCACTACAGTAACCTATAGACATATCTACCACTACAGTAACCTATAGACATATCTACCACTACAGTAACCTATGGACATATCTACCACTACAGTAACCTGTAGACATATCTACCACTCCAGTAACCTGTAGACATATCTACCACTACAGTAACCTGTAGACATATCTACCACTACAGTAACCTGTAGACATATCTACCACTACAGTAACCTGTAGACATATCTACCACTACAGTAACCTGTAGACATATCTACCACTACCACATATCTACCACTAGTAACCTATAGACATATCTACCACTCCAGTAACCTGTAGACATATCTACCACTACAGTAACCTGTAGACATATCTACCACTACAGTAACCTATAGACATATCTACCACTACAGTAACCTATAGACATATCTACCACTACCACTCCAGTAACCTGTAGACATATCTACCACCACAGTAACCTATAGACATATCTACCACTCCAGTAACCTGTAGACATATCTACCACCACAGTAACCTATAGACATATCTACCACTACAGTAACCTATAGACATATCTACCACCACAGTAACCTGTAGACATATCTACCACTACAGTAACCTGTAGACATATCTACCACTCCAGTAACCTGTAGACATATCTACCACCACAGTAACCTATAGACATATCTACCACTCCAGTAACCTGTAGACATATCTACCACTCCAGTAACCTGTAGACATATCTACCACTCCAGTAACCTGTAGACATATCTACCACTACAGTAACCTATAGACATATCTACCACCACAGTAACCTATAGACATATCTACCACTACAGTAACCTATAGACATATCTACCACTACAGTAACCTATAGACATATCTACCACTACAGTAACCTATAGACATATCTACCACTCCAGTAACCTATGGACATATCTACCACTACAGTAACCTATAGACATATCTACCACTACAGTAACCTATAGACATATCTACCACTACAGTAACCTATAGACATATCTACCACTACCACTACAGTAACCTATAGACATATCTACCACTACCACTACAGTAACCTATAGACATATCTACCACTACAGTAACCTATAGACATATCTACCACTACCACTACAGTAACCTGTAGACATATCTACCACTACAGTAACCTATAGACATATCTACCACCACAGTAACCTATAGACATATCTACCACCACAGTAACATGTAGACATATCTACCACTACAGTAACCTGTAGACATATCTACCACTACAGTAACCTATAGACATATCTACCACTACAGTAACCTATAGACATATCTACCACTACAGTAACCTGTAGACATATCTACCACTATCCTACCACTACAGTAACCTATAGACATATCTACCACTACAGTAACCTATAGACATATCTACCACTACAGTAACCTATAGACATATCTACCACTACAGTAACCTATAGACATATCTACCACTACAGTAACCTATAGACATATCTACCACTACAGTAACCTATAGACATATCTACCACTACAGTAACCTATAGACATATCTACCACTACAGTAACCTATAGACATATCTACCACTACAGTAACCTGTAGACATATCTACCACTACCACTACAGTAACCTGTAGACATATCTACCACTACAGTAACCTATAGACATATCTACCACTACAGTAACCTGTAGACATATCTACCACTACAGTAACCTATAGACATATCTACCACTACAGTAACCTATGGACATATCTACCACTACAGTAACCTGTAGACATATCTACCACTACAGTAACCTATGGACATATCTACCACTACAGTAACCTATAGACATATCTACCACTACAGTAACCTATAGACATATCTACCACTACAGTAACCTATGGACATATCTACCACTACAGTAACCTGTAGACATATCTACCACTCCAGTAACCTGTAGACATATCTACCACTACAGTAACCTGTAGACATATATACCACTACAGTAACCTATAGACATATCTACCACTACAGTAACCTATAGACATATCTACCACTACAGTAACCTATAGACATATATACCACTACAGTAACCTATAGACATATATACCACTACAGTAACCTATAGACATATCTACCACTACAGTAACCTATAGACATATCTACCACTACAGTAACCTATGGACATATCTACCACTACAGTAACCTGTAGACATATCTACCACTCCAGTAACCTGTAGACATATCTACCACTACAGTAACCTGTAGACATATCTACCACTACAGTAACCTGTAGACATATCTACCACTACAGTAACCTGTAGACATATCTACCACTACAGTAACCTGTAGACATATCTACCACTACCACTCCAGTAACCTATAGACATATCTACCACTCCAGTAACCTGTAGACATATCTATCACTACAGTAACCTGTAGACATATCTACCACTACAGTAACCTATAGACATATCTACCACTACAGTAACCTATAGACATATCTACCACTTCCACTCCAGTAACCTGTAGACATATCTACCACCACAGTAACCTATAGACATATCTACCACTACAGTAACCTATAGACATATCTACCACTCCAGTAACCTATAGACATATCTACCACTACAGTAACCTATAGACATATCTACCACTACAGTAACCTATAGACATATCTACCACCACAGTAACCTATAGACATATCTACCACTCCAGTAACCTGTAGACATATCTACCACTCCAGTAACCTGTAGACATATCTACCACTCCAGTAACCTGTAGACATATCTACCACTCCAGTAACCTGTAGACATATCTACCACTACAGTAACCTATGGACATATCTACCACTACAGTAACCTATAGACATATCTACCACTACAGTAACCTGTAGACATATCTACCATTACAGTAACCTATAGACATATCTACCACTCCAGTAACCTGTAGACATATCTACCACTCCAGTAACCTGTAGACATATCTACCACTCCAGTAACCTGTAGACATATCTACCACTACAGTAACCTATGGACATATCTACCACTACAGTAACCTATAGACATATCTACCACTACAGTAACCTGTAGACATATCTACCACTACAGTAACCTATAGACATATCTACCACTACAGTAACCTATAGACATATCTACCACTCCAGTAACCTGTAGACATATCTACCACCACAGTAACCTGTAGACATATCTACCACTCCAGTAACCTGTAGACATATCTACCACCACAGTAACCTGTAGACATATCTACCACTCCAGTAACCTGTAGACATATCTACCACTACAGTAACCTGTAGACATATCTACCACCACAGTAACCTGTAGACATATCTACCACTCCAGTAACCTGTAGACATATCTACCACTCCAGTAACCTGTAGACATATCTACCACTCCAGTAACCTGTAGACATATCTACCACTACAGTAACCTATGGACATATCTACCACTACAGTAACCTATAGACATATCTACCACTACAGTAACCTGTAGACATATCTACCACTACAGTAACCTATAGACATATCTACCACTACAGTAACCTATAGACATATCTACCACTACAGTAACCTGTAGACATATCTACCACTACAGTAACCTATAGACATATCTACCACTACAGTAAACTATAGACATATCTACCACTACCACTCCAGTAACCTGTAGACATATCTACCACTACAGTAACCTATAGACATATCTACCACTACAGTAACCTATAGACATATATACCACTCCAGTAACCTGTAGACATATCTACCACTACAGTAACCTATAGACATATCTACCACTACCACTACAGTAACCTGTAGACATATCTACCACTCCAGTAACCTGTAGACATATCTACCACTCCAGTAACCTGTAGACATATCTACCACTACAGTAACCTATGGACATATCTACCACTACAGTAACCTATAGACATATCTACCACTACAGTAACCTGTAGACATATCTACCACTACAGTAACCTATAGACATATCTACCACTACAGTAACCTGTAGACATATCTACCACTACAGTAACCTATAGACATATCTACCACTACAGTAACCTATAGACATATCTACCACTACAGTAACCTGTAGACATATCTACCACTACAGTAACCTATAGACATATCTACCACTACAGTAACCTATAGACATATCTACCACTACCACTACAGTAACCTATAGACATATCTACCACTACAGTAACCTATAGACATATCTACCACTACAGTAACCTATAGACATATCTACCACTACAGTAACCTGTAGACATATCTACCACTACAGTAACCTATAGACATATCTACCACTACAGTAACCTATAGACATATCTACCACTACAGTAACCTATAGACATATCTACCACTACAGTAACCTATGGACATATCTACCACTACAGTAACCTATAGACATATCTACCACTACAGTAACCTATAGACATATATACCACTACCACTACAGTAACCTATAGACATATCTACCACTACAGTAACTGACCCTACATATAACTACTGACCCTGGAACTGGCCATGTATATAGTAGGTACTAACTGACCCTGTATATAGTATGGTATTAACTGACCCTGTATATAGTATGGTATTAACTGACCCTGTATATAGTGTGGTTTTAACTGACCCTGTATATAGTATGGTATTAACTGACCCTGTATATAGTGTGGTATTAACTGACCCTGTATATAGTATGGTATTAACTGACCCTGTATATAGTATGGTACTAACTGACCCTGTATATAGTATGGTATTATCTGACCCTGTATATAGTATGGTATTAACTGACCCTGTATATATTAACTGACCCTGTATGGTATTATCTGACCCTGTATATAGTATGGTATTAACTGACCCTGTATATAGTATGGTATTAACTGACCCTGTATATAGTAGTATGGTATTAACTGACCCTGTATATAGTATGGTATTAACTGACCCTGTATATAGTATGGTATTAACTGACCCTGTATATAGTATGGTACTAACTGACCCTGTATATAGTATGGTATTATCTGACCCTGTATATAGTATGGTATTAACTGACCCTGTATATAGTATGGTATTAACTAACCCTGTATATAGTATGGTACTAACTAACCCTGTATATAGTATGGTATTAACTGACCCTGTATATAGTATTAAACTGACCCTGTATATAGTATGGTATTAACCTGACCCTGTATATAGTATGGTATTAACTGACCCTGTATATAGTATGGTATTAACTGACCCTGTATATAGTATGGTATTAACTGACCCTGTATATAGTATGGTATTAACTGACCCTGTATATAGTATGGTATTAACTGACCCTGTATATAGTATGGTATTTACTGACCCTGTATATAGTATGGCACTGAACTGACCCTGTATATAGTACGGTATCTACCCCTCCCCTCTCCCCTATCTACCCCCTCCCCTCTCCCCTCTCTTCTCTCTACCCCTTCCCTCCCCTCTCCCCTCCCTTCTCTCTACCCCCTTCCCCTCCCCTCTCCCCTCCCTTCTCTCTAACCTCTTCCCCTCCCCTCTCTTACATTTACATTTACATTTAAGTCATTTAGCAGACGCTCTTATCCAGAGCGACTTACAAATTGGTGCATTCACCTTATGACATCCAGTAGAACAGTCACTTTACAATAGTGCATCTAAATCTTAAAGGGGGGGGGTGAGAAGGATTACTTATCCTATCCTAGGTATTCCTTAAAGAGGTGGGGTTTCAGGTGTCTCCGGAAGGTGGTGATTGACTCTGCTGTCCTGGCGTCGTGAGGGAGTTTGTTCCACCATTGGGGGGCCAGAGCAGCGAACAGTTTTGACTGGGCTGAGCGGGAACTGTACTTCCTCAGTGGTAGGGAGGCGAGCAGGCCAGAGGTGGATGAACGCAGTGCCCTTGTTTGGGTGTAGGGCCTGATCAGAGCCTGGAGGTACTGAGGTCTCTCTACCCTCTCTTCTCTCTACCCTCTCCCCTCCCCTCTCTTCTCTCTACCCCCTTCCCCTCCCCTCTCTCTACCCCCTCCCATCTCTTCTCTCTACCCTCTCCCTCCCCTCTCTTCTCTCTACCCCCTTCCCCTCCCCTCTCTCTACCCTCTCCCTTCCCCTCTCTTCTCTCTACCCCCTTCCCCTCCCCTCTCTCTACCCTCTCCCCTCCCTCTCTTCTCTCTACCCCCTTCCCCTCCCCTCTCTCTACCCTCTCCCTCCCCCTCTCTTCTCTCTACCCTCTTCCCCTCCCCTCTCTCTACCCTCTCCCCTCCCCTCTCTTCTCTCTACCCCCTTCCCCTCTCTACCCCTTCCCCTCTCTTCTTGCCACCCCTCTCTTCTCTCTACCTCTGAAGTCAGTGCTGTCTGTCTGTCCATTGCTGTGGCTTTGACAGAGTGCTTTGAACTGAGAGCTGATATTCTACAGATTGACCAGGGTGTGAAGGAGAACACTGGAGCGAACATTGACCTGTGTGAGATCGGAACTGTCCGTCGAGTGTCCTCAACATCTTGGTAGGAGCTAAAAGAGGAATAATCTGAACAGGTGACTCGACTTCTAGCTTTGATAAATTATTCTAACCACAGATCAAACATTATTTTCACCTTTATCTACCTGGTTTAGATCAAGTCTCCGTTTGATTGGAGCATGAATTTGAAGAAGATATTATAGAACAAATATTTGAACATCCTTTTTCCACTGTTTCTTATTTTAGATTAGGGCAGCGGACTAGCTGCAGTACTTGTGCATAATGACGGACAGCCCTGTGGAGACCGGTCCCAGCAGCCTCCGTCCCCTGGCCGTAACGGACCTCTCAGGCTTACTGTGTAACCAGTCAGCCTCTCTGGAGGACCAGGATGTCCAGGGACCCCCGGTGCTGGTGGATGCCTGGCTGGTGCCCACCATGTTCTGCCTCATCATGCTGGTCGGCCTGGTGGGGAACTCTCTGGTCATCCACGTTATCACCAGGCACCAGCAGATGAGGACCGTCACCAACTTCTATATAGGTACAGTTCTGTATGTCAACTCTGTTATGTCAACTCTGTTACATCATGTTACATCAACTCTGTTATATCAACTCTGTTACATCAACTCTGTTACATCATGTTACATCAACTCTGTTATATCAACTCTGTTATGTCAACTCTGTTATGTCAACTCTGTTACATCATGTTACATCAACTCTGTTACATCTACTCTCTTACATCAACTCTCTTACGTCAACTCTGTTACATCTACTCTCTTACGTCAACTCTCTTACGTCAACTCTGTTACGTCAACTCTGTTACGTCAACTATGTTACGTCAACTCTGTTACGTCAACTATGTTACGTCAACTCTGTTACGTCAACTCTGTTACGTCAACTATGTTACGTCAACTCTGTTTAGTCAACTCTGTTACGTCAACTCTGTTACGTCAACTATGTTACGTCAACTCTGTTACGTCAACTCTGTTACGTCAACTCTGTGACCATTCTGTTATATCAACCTCTACTACGTGTCTGTACTCGTTGTGCCGTGTTGCTGCAGTGAAACAAAGACATCTTGTTCCTGGTGTGTTGTGTCCCCTTCAATGCTACCCTAACCTCGAACCTCTCTGTCCTGTGTTCCTGGCTATCCTCTAACCTCTCTGTCCTGTGTTCCTGGCTACCCTCTAACCTCTAACCTCTCTGTCCTGTGTTCCTGGCTACCCTCTACCCTCTAACCTCTCTGTCCTGTGTTCCTGGCTACCCTCTACCCTCTAACCTCTCTGTCCTGTGTTCCTGGCTACCCTCTACCCTCTAACCTCTCTGTCCTGTGTTCCTGGCTACCCTCTAACCTCTCTGTCCTGTGTTCCTGGCTACCCTCTAACCTCGAACCTCTCTGTCCTGTGTTCCTGGCTACCCTCTAACCTCTCTGTCCTGTGTTCCTGGCTACCCTCTAACCTCTAACCTCTCTGTCCTGTGTTCCTGGCTACCCTCTACCCTCGAACCTCTCTGTCCTGTGTTCCTGGCTACCCTCTAACCTCTCTGTCCTGTGTTCCTGGCTACCCTCTACCCTCGAACCTCTCTGTCCTGTGTTCCTGGCTACCCTCTAACCTCGAACCTCTCTGTCCTGTGTTCATGGCTACCCTCTAACCTCAAACCTCTCTGTCCTGTGTTCCTGGCTACCCTCTAACCTCTAACCTCTCTGTCCTGTGTTCCTGGCTACCCTCTAACCTCTAACCTCTCTGTCCTGTGTTCCTGGCTACCCTCTACCCTCGAACCTCTCTGTCCTGTGTTCCTGGCTACCCTCTAACCTCTCTGTCCTGTGTTCCTGGCTACCCTCTACCCTCTAACCTCTCTGTCCTGTGTTCCTGGCTACCCTCTACCCTCGAACCTCTCTGTCCTGTGTTCCTGGCTACCCTCTAACCTCGAACCTCTCTGTCCTGTGTTCCTGGCTACCCTCTAACCTCAAACCTCTCTGTCCTGTGTTCCTGGCTACCCTCTAACCTCTAACCTCTCTGTCCTGTGTTCCTGGCTACCCTCTACCCTCTAACCTCTCTGTCCTGTGGTCCTGGCTACCCTCTACCCTCTAACCTCTCTGTCCTGTGTTCCTGGCTACCCTCTAACCTCGAACCTCTCTGTCCTGTGTTCCTGGCTACCCTCTAACCTCGAACCTCTCTGTCCTGTGTTCCTGGCTACCCTCTACCCTCTAACCTCTCTGTCCTGTGTTCCTGGCTACCCTCTAACCTCTAACCTCTCTGTCCTGTGTTCCTGGCTACCCTCTACCCTCTAACCTCTCTGTCCTGTGTTCCTGGCTACCCTCTAACCTCTCTGTCCTGTGTTCCTGGCTACCCTCTAACCTCGAACCTCTCTGTCCTGTGTTCCTGGCTACCCTCTACCCTCTAACCTCTCTGTCTTGTGTTCCTGGCTACCCTCTACCCTCTAACCTCTCTGTCTTGTTTTCCTGGCTACCCTCTAACCTCTCTGTCCTGTGTTCCTGGCTACCCTCTACCCTCTAACCTCTCTGTCTTGTGTTCCTGGCTACCCTCTAACCTCGAACCTCTCTGTCCTGTGTTCCTGGCTAACCTCTAACCTCTCTGTCCTGTGTTCCTGGCTACCCTCTACCATCTACCCTCTAACCTCTAACCTCTCTGTCCTGTGTTCCTGGCTACCCTCTAACCTCTCTGTCATGTGTCCCTGGCTAACCTCTAACCTCTCTGTCCTGTGTTCCTGGCTAACCTCTACCCTCTACCCTCTAACGTCTAACCTCTCTGTCCTGTGTTCCTGGCTACCCTCTAACCTCTCTGTCCTGTGTCCCTGGCTAACCTCTAACCTCTCTGTCCTGTGTTCCTGGCTAACCTCTAACCTCTACCCTCTAACATCTAACCTCTCTGTCCTGTGTTCCTGGCTACCCTCTACCCTCTAACCTCTCTGTCCTGTGTTCCTGGCTACCCTCTAACCTCTCTGTCCTGTGTTCCTGGCTACCCTCTACCCTCTAACCTCTCTGTCCTGTGTTCCTGGCTACCCTCTAACCTCTCTGTCCTGTGTTCCTGGCTACCCTCTACCCTCTAACCTCTCTGTCCTGTGTTCCTGGCTACCCTCTAACCTCTCTGTCCTGTGTCCCTGGCTACCCTCTAACCTCTCTGTCCTGTGCTCCTGGCTACCCTCTACCCTCTAACCTCTCTGTCCTGTGTTCCTGGCTACCCTCTAACCTCTCTGTCCTGTGTCCCTGGCTAACCTCGAACCTCTCTGTCCTGTGTTCCTGGCTACCCTCTAAACTCTCTGTCCTGTGTTGCTGCAGTGAACCTGGCCACCCTCTACCCTCTAACCTCTCTGTCCTGTGTTGCTGCAGTGAACCTGGCCACCCTCTAACCTCTAACCTCTCTGTCCTGTGTTGCTGCAGTGAACCTGGCCACCCTCTACCCTCTAACCTCTCTGTCCTGTGTTGCTGCAGTGAACCTGGCCACCCTCTACCCTCTAACCTCTCTGTCCTGTGTTGCTGCAGTGAACCTGGCCACCCTCTAACCTCTCTGTCCTGTGTTGCTGCAGTGAACCTGGCCACCCTCTAACCTCTCTGTCCTGTGTCCCTGGCTACCCTCTAACCTCTCTGTCCTGTGTTGCTGCAGTGAACCTGGCCACCCTCTACCCTCTAACCTCTCTGTCCTGTGTTGCTGGCTACCCTCTAACCTCTCTGTCCTGTGCTCCTGGCTACCCTCTACCCTCTAACCTCTCTGTCCTGTGTTCCTGGCTACCCTCTAACCTCTCTGTCCTGTGTCCCTGGCTAACCTCGAACCTCTCTGTCCTGTGTTCCTGGCTACCCTCTAAACTCTCTGTCCTGTGTTGCTGCATTGAACCTGGCCACCCTCTACCCTCTAACCTCTCTGTCCTGTGTTGCTGCAGTGAACCTGGCCACCCTCTAACCTCTAACCTCTCTGTCCTGTGTTGCTGCAGTGAACCTGGCCACCCTCTACCCTCTAACCTCTCTGTCCTGTGTTGCTGCAGTGAACCTGGCCACCCTCTACCCTCTAACCTCTCTGTCCTGTGTTGCTGCAGTGAACCTGGCCACCCTCTAACCTCTCTGTCCTGTGTTGCTGCAGTGAACCTGGCCACCCTCTAACCTCTCTGTCCTGTGTCCCTGGCTACCCTCTAACCTCTCTGTCCTGTGTTGCTGCAGTGAACCTGGCCACCCTCTAACCTCTCTGTCCTGTGTTGCTGCAGTGAACCTGGCCACCCTCTACCCTCTAACCTCTCTGTCCTGTGTTGCTGGCTACCCTCTAACCTCTCTGTCCTGTGTTGCTGCAGTGAACCTGGCCACCCTCTACCCTCTAACCTCTCTGTCCTGTGTTGCTGGCTACCCTCTAACCTCTCTGTCCTGTGTTGCTGCAGTGAACCTGGCCACCCTCTACCCTCTAACCTCTAACCTCTCTGTCCTGTGTTGCTGGCTACCCTCTAACCTCTCTGTCCTGTGTTCCTGCAGTGAACCTGGCCACCCTCTAACCTCTCTGTCCTGTGTTCCTGCAGTGAACCTGGCTACCCTCTACCCTCTAACCTCTCTGTCCTGTGTTGCTGCAGTGAACCTGGCCACCCTCTAACCTCTCTGTCCTGTTTTCCTTACAGTGAACCTGGCTACCCTCTACCCTCTAACCTCTCTGTCCTGTGTTCCTGCAGTGAACCTGGCTACCCTCTACCCTCTAACCTCTCTGTCCTGTGTTCCTGCAGTGAACCTGGCCACCCTCTAACCTCTCTGTCCTGTGTTCCTGCAGTGAACCTGGCTACCCTCTAACCTCTCTGTCCTGTGTTGCTGCAGTGAACCTGGCCACCCTCTACCCTCTAACCTCTCTGTCCTGTGTTGCTGCAGTGAACCTGGCCACCCTCTACCCTCTAACCTCTCTGTCCTGTGGTCCTGGCTACCCTCTACCCTCTAACCTCTCTGTCCTGTGTTGCTGCAGTGAACCTGGCCACCCTCTAACCTCTAACCTCTCTGTCCTGTGTTGCTGCAGTGAACCTGGCCACCCTCTACCCTCTAAGCTCTCTGTCCTGTGTCCCTGGCTACCTTCTAACCTCTCTGTCCTTTGTTGCTGCAGTGAACCTGGCCACCCTCTAACCTCTCTGTCCTGTGTTGCTGCAGTGAACCTGGCCACCCTCTAACCTCTCTGTCCTGTGTTACTGCAGTGAACCTGGCCACCCTCTAACCTCTCTGTCCTGTGTTGCTGCAGTGAACCTGGCCACCCTCTAACCTCTCTGTCCTGTGTTGCTGCAGTGAACCTGGCCACCCTCTAACCTCTCTGTCCTGTGTTGCTGCAGTGAACCTGGCCACCCTCTAACCTCTCTGTCCTGTGTTACTGCAGTGAACCTGGCCTAACCTCTCTGTCCTGTGTTGCTGCAGTGAACCTGGCCACCCTCTAACCTCTCTGTCCTGTGTTGCTGCAGTGAACCTGGCCACCCTCTAACCTCTCTGTCCTGTGTTGCTGCAGTGAACCTGGCCACCCTCTACCCTCTCTGTCCTGTGTTCCTGGCTACCCTCTACCCTCTAATCTCTACCCTCTAACCTCTCTGTCCTGTGTTGCTGCAGTGAACCTGGCCACCCTCTAACCTCTCTGTCCTGTGTTGCTGCAGTGAACCTGGCCACCCTCTAACCTCTCTGTCCTGTGTTGCTGCAGTGAACCTGGCCACCCTCTAACCTCTCTGTCCTGTGTTACTGCAGTGAACCTGGCCACCCTCTAACCTCTCTGTCCTGTGTTGCTGCAGTGAACCTGGCCACCCTCTAACCTCTCTGTCCTGTGTTGCTGCAGTGAACCTGGCCACCCTCTAACCTCTCTGTCCTGTGTTGCTGCAGTGAACCTGGCCACCCTCTAACCCTCTCTGTCCTGTGTTCCTGGCTGAACCCTGGCTAACCCTCTAACCCTCTAACCTCTCTGTCCTGTGTTGCTGCAGTGAACCTGGCCACCCTCTACCCTCTAACCTCTCTGTCCTGTGGTCCTGGCTACCCTCCACCCTCTAACCTCTCTGTCCTGTGTTGCTGCAGTGAACCTGGCCACCCTCTAACCTCTAATCTCTCTGTCCTGTGTTGCTGCAGTGAACCTGGCCACCCTCTACCCTCTAACCTCTCTGTCCTGTGTCCCTGGCTACCCTCTAACCTCTCTGTCCTGTGTTGCTGCAGTGAACCTGGCCACCCTCTAACCTCTCTGTCCTGTGTTGCTGCAGTGAACCTGGCTACCCTCTACCCTCTAACCTCTCTGTCCTGTGTTCCTGCAGTGAACCTGGCCACCCTCTAACCTCTCTGTCCTGTGTTCCTGCAGTGAACCTGGCCACCCTCTAACCTCTCTGTCCTGTGTTGCTGCAGTGAACCTGGCCACCCTCTACCCTCTAACCTCTCTGTCCTGTGGTCCTGGCTACCCTCTACCCTCTAACCTCTCTGTCCTGTGTTGCTGCAGTGAACCTGGCCACCCTCTAACCTCTAACCTCTCTGTCCTGTGTTGCTGCAGTGAACCTGGCCACCCTCTACCCTCTAAGCTCTCTGTCCTGTGTCCCTGGCTACCTTCTAACCTCTCTGTCCTTTGTTGCTGCAGTGAACCTGTCCACCCTCTAACCTCTCTGTCCTGTGTTGCTGCAGTGAACCTGGCCACCCTCTAACCTCTCTGTCCTGTGTTACTGCAGTGAACCTGGCCACCCTCTAACCTCTCTGTCCTGTGTTGCTGCAGTGAACCTGGCCACCCTCTAACCTCTCTGTCCTGTGTTGCTGCAGTGAACCTGGCCACCCTCTACCCTCTCTGTCCTGTGTTCCTGGCTACCCTCTACCCTCTAACCTCTAACCTCTAACCTCTCTGTCCTGTGTTGCTGCAGTGAACCTGGCCACCCTCTAACCTCTCTGTCCTGTGTTGCTGCAGTGAACCTGGCCACCCTCTACCCTCTCTGTCCTGTGTTCCTGGCTACCCTCTACCCTCTAACCTCTAACCTCTCTGTCCTGTGTTGCTGCAGTGAACCTGGCCACCCTCTAACCTCTCTGTCCTGTGTTGCTGCAGTGAACCTGGCCACCCTCTACCCTCTCTGTCCTGTGTTCCTGGCTACCCTCTACCTACCTGGGTCACTAACTAACCTCTAACCTCTCTGTCCTGTGTTGCTGCAGTGAACCTGGCCACCCTCTAACCTCTCTGTCCTGTGTTGCTGCAGTGAACCTGGCCACCCCTAGACTGTCTGTCCTGTGTTCCTGGCTACCCTCTACCCTCTAACCTCTAGACCTCTGTCCTGTGTTGCTGCAGTGAACCTGGCCACCCCCCTAGACTGTCAGCTGTCCTGTGTTGCTGCAGTGAACCTGGCCACCCTCTACCCTCTCTGTCCTGTGTTCCTGGCTACCCTCTACCCAGGTGGGTCCCTCAAACCTCTAACCTGTCTGTCCTGTGTTGCTGCCGTGAACCTGGCCACCCTCTACCCTCTCTGTCCTGTGTTCCTGGCTACGCTCTACCCTCTAACCTCTAACCTCTCTGTCCTGTGTTGCTGCAGTGAACCTGGCCACCACAGACATAATGTTCCTGGTGTGTTGTGTTCCCTTCACCGCTACCCTGTACCCTCTGCCAAGCTGGGTGTTCGGAGATCTCATGTGTCGTCTGGTCAGCTACCTACAACAGGTGGGTCACACACAAACCCCAGACTGTCAGCCTGTCAGCTACCTACAACAGGTGGGTCACACCCAAACCACAGACTGTCAGCCTGTCAGCTACCTAAAACAGGTGGGTCACACACAAACCACAGACTGTCAGCTACCTACAACAGGTGGGTCACACCCAAACCACAGACTGTCAGCTACCTACAACAGGTGGGTCACACACAAACCACAGACTGTCAGCTATCTACAACAGGTGGGTCACACACAAACCACAGACTGTCAGCTATCTACAACAGGTGGGTCACACACAAACCACAGACTGTCAGCTATCTACAACAGGTGGGTCACACACAAACCACAGACTGTCAGCTACCTACAACAGGTGGGTCACACCCAAACCCCAGACTGTCAGCTACCTACAACAGGTGGGTCACACACAAACCACAGACTGTCAGCCTGTCAGCTACCTACAACAGGTGGGTCACACACACAAACCCCAGACGGTCAGCTACCTACAACAGGTGGGTCACACACAAACCCCAGACGGTCAGCTACCTACAACAGGTGGGTCACACACAAACCCCAGACTGTCAGCTACCTACAACAGGTGGGTCACACCCAAACCACAGACGGTCAGCTACCTACAACAGGTGGGTCACACACAAACCCCAGACGGTCAGCTACCTACAACAGGTGGGTCACACACAAACCCCAGACTGTCAGCTACCTACAACAGGTGGGTCACATACAAACCCCAGACTGTCAGCTACCTACAACAGGTGGGTCACATACAAACCCCAGACTGTCAGCTACCTACAACAGGTGGGTCACACACAAACCCCAGACTGTCAGCTACCTACAACAGGTGGGTCACATACAAACCCCAGACTGTCAGCTACCTACAACAGGTGGGTCACACCCAAACCACAGACTGTCAGACTGTCAGCTACCTACAACAGGTGGGTCACACACAAACCCCAGACTGTCAGCCTGTCAGCTACCTACAACAGGTGGGTCACACACAAACCCCAGACTGTCAGCTACCTACAACAGGTGGGTCACACACAAACCCCAGACTGTCAGCTACCTACAACAGGTGGGTCACACACACAAACCCCAGACTGTCAGCCTGTCAGCTACCTACAACAGGTGGGTCACACCCAAACCACAGACTGTCAGCCTGTCTGCTACCTACAACAGGTGGGTCACACACAAACCACAGACTGTCAGCCTGTCAGCTACCTACAACAGGTGGGTCACACCCAAACCGCAGACTGTTCCAGGTAACCTGTTTATCTGTGTGTTCCAGGTGACAGGCCAGGCAATCTGTTTATGTGTGTGTTCCAGGTAACCTGTATAACTGTGTGTTCCAGGTGTCCAGTATAACTGTGTGTTCCAGGTGACCTGTATAACTGTGTGTTCCAGGTGACAGGCCAGGCAACCTGTTTATCTGTGTGTTCCAGGTGACCTGTATAACTGTGTGTTCCAGGTGACAGGCCAGGCAACCTGTTTATCTGTGTGTTCCAGGTAACCTGTTTATCTGTGTGTTCCAGGTGACAGCCCAGGCGACCTGTATCACTCTATCTGCTATGAGTGTTGACCGTTGCTATGTGACCGTCTACCCTCTACAGTCCCTACGCCATCGCACCCCTCGCATGGCCGTGACGGTCTCTGTTTCCATCTGGATAGGTACACACACACACATACACACCACAAACACCACACACACACACACACCACACACCACACACCACACACACCACACACACACACCACACACACACACCACACACACCACACACACCACACACCACACACCACACACACACACCACACACACACACACACACACACACACCACACACACACACACACACACACACACACACACACACACACACACACACACACACACACACACACACACACACACACACACACACACACACACACACACACACACACACACACACACACACACACACACACCACACACACACCACACACACACCACATACCACACACCACACAC
>NC_060176.1:85252812-85427812 GCF_021184085.1 Oncorhynchus gorbuscha
CATCCTCTAACCCTCCCCTAACCCCATCCTCTAACCTTACCCTAACCCCATCCTCTAACCCTCCCCTAACCCCATCCTCTAACCCTCCCCTAACCCCATCCTCTAACCCTCCCCTAACCCCATCCTCTAACCCTCCCCTAACCCCATCCTCTAACCCTCGCCTAACCCCATCCTCTAACCTTACCCTAACCTCATCCTCTAACCTTCCCCTAACCCCATCCTCTAACCCTCCCCTAACCCCGTCCTCTATCCTTATCCTAACCCAATCCTCTAACCCTAACCCTAACCCTAACCCTAACCCTTAACCTAACCCCATCCTCTAACCCTCCCCTAACCCCGTCCTATATCCTTACCCTATAAGCCCATCCTCTAACCCTCCCCTAACCCCATCCTCTAACCCTCCCCTAACCCCATCCTCTAACCCTCCCCTAACCCCATCCTCTAACCTTACCCTAACCCCATCCTCTAACCTTCCCCTAACCCCATCCTCTAACCCTCCCCTAACCCCGTCCTCTATCCTTATCCTAACCCAATCCTCTAACCCTAACCCTAACCCTTAACCTAACCCCATCCTCTAACCCTCCCCTAACCCCGTCCTATATCCTTACCCTAACCCCATCCTCTAACCCTCCCCTAACCCCATCCTCTAACCCTCCCCTAACCCCGTCCTCTATCCTTATCCTAACCCAATCCTCTAACCCTAACCCTAACCCTAACCCTTAACCTAACCCCATCCTCTAACCCTCCCCTAACCCCGTCCTATATCCTTACCCTAAGCCCATCCTCTAACCCTCCCCTAACCCCATCCCCTAACCCCAGCCTCTAACCCCATCCTCTAACCCTCCCCTAACCTTACCCTAACCCCATCCTCTAACCCTCCCCTAAACCATCCTCTAACCTTACCCTAACCCCATCCTCTAACCCTACCCTAACCCCATCCTCTAACACTCCCTAACCCCATCCTCTAACCCTACCCTAACCCCATCCTCTAACCTTACCCTAACCCCATCCTCTAACCTTCCCTAACCCCATCCTCTAACCCTCCCCTAACCCCATCCTCTAACCCTCCCTAACCCCATCCTCTAACCCCAACCCCATCCTCTAACCCTCCCTAACCCCATCCTCTAACCCTCCCCTAACCCCATCCTCTAACCTCCCCTAACCCCATCCTCTAACCCTACCGTAACCCCATCCTCTAACCCTCCCCTAACCCCATCCTCTAACCTTACCCTAACCCCATCCTCTAACCCCATCCTCTAACCCCATCCTCTAACCTTCCCCTAACCTTAACCCCTACCCCCTTGCCCTAACCCCATCCTCTAACCTTCCCCTAACCTTAACCCCTAACCCCACCCCTATCCCGACCCCCTAAACTTAACCCCTACCCCCTGTAGGTAATAGCCCAAGCAGAACGTGGTGCAACAGTCAGGGCTCGTGTCTCTAGGATGGTGGTGGTGATGGTGGCTCTGTTCACTGTGTGCTGGGGCCCATCCAGATCTGCATCCTGCTCCAGGCCTTCGGACCACACCTGCGCTCCTACGCACTCTACAAGGTAACTCTGTCTGAAAGGTCCCTCTGTCTGCCCTACGCACTCTACAAGGTAATTATATCTGTCCTACGCACTCTACAAGGTAATTATATCTGTCCTACGCACTCTACAAGGTAACTCTGTCTACAAGGTAATTCTGTCTACAAGGTCCCTCTGTCTGCCCTACACTCTCTACAAGGTAATTCTGTCTGCCCTACACACTCTACAAGGTAATTATGTCTGCCCTACGCACTCTACAAGGTAATTCTGTCTGCCCTACACACTCTACAAGGTAATTCTGTCTGCCCTACGCACTCTACAAGGTAACTCTGTCTGCCCTACACACTCTACAAGGTAACTCTGTCTGTCCTACGCACTCTACAAGGTAACTCTGTCTGTCTGTCTGTCTGTCTGTCTGTCTGTCTGTCTGTCTGTCTGTCTGTCTGTCTGTCTGTCTGTCTGTCTGTCTGTCTGTCTGTCTGTCTGTCTGTCTGTCTGTCTGTCTGTCCGTCCGTCCGTCCGTCCGTCCGTCCGTCCGTCCGTCCGTCCGTCCGTCCGTCCGTCCGTCCGTCCGTCCGTCCGTACTATTCCAATATTCCGCCATATTCCAAATGCGATCTACCCCAGCCTTGTATTAGTCCCTTCTCCTTTAGTCAACCTGACTAGTTCCCACTACAGTTATCCTGCTGCCTATTCATTAAATTGAGTTCTATAGCTATTCTATGGTAACAAGCCACCCGTCATCACAGTGGACAAACAGCAGGCTTGAGGTTAACTCCATTTAATGTCTCTTCAATTCAGGAAGTACACTGAAATTACAACTCCAATTATTTTCAATGCGTTTCAATGACAGAAAATGTGGCGTTAGAATTTGAATTTGGTTTACTTTCTGAATATATTGGAATTTCAATGGAATTGACCCCAACCCTGGCAGGCACTGAACAGAGATGGTGGAGCGCTGAACAGAGATGGTGGAGCACTGAACAGAGATGGTGGAGCGCTGAACAGAGATGGTGGAGCACTGAACAGAGATGGTGGAGCACTGAACAGAGATGGTGGAGCGCTGAACAGAGATGGTGGAGCACTGAACAGAGATGGTGGAGCGCTGAACAGAGATGGTGGAGCGCTGAACAGAGATGGTGGAGCACTGAACAGAGATGGTGGAGCACTGAACAGAGATGGTGGAGCACTGAACAAAGATGGTGGTGCACTGAACAGAGATGGTGGAGGGCTGAACAGAGATGGTGGAGCACTGAACAGAGATGGTGGAGGGCTGAACAGAGATGGTGGAGCACTGAACAGAGGTGGTGGAGGGCTGACTGGTGGAGCACTGAACAGAGGTGGTGGAGGGCTGGTGGAGCACTGAACAGAGATGGTGGAGCTGAACAGAGATGGTGGAACTGAACAGAGATGGTGGAGCACTGAACAGAGGTGGTGGTGTACTGAACAGAGATGGTGGTGCACTGAACAGAGGTGGTGGAGGGCTGAACAGAGATGGTGGAGGGCTGAACAGAGATGGTGGAGGGCTGAACAGAGATGGTGGTGTACTGAACAGAGGTGGTGGAGCGCTGAACAGAGATGGTGGAGCACTGAACAGAGATGGTGGTGTACTGAACAGAGGTGGTGGTGTACTGAACAGAGATGGTGGAGCGCTGAACAGAGATGGTGGAGCGCTGAACAGAGATGGTGGAGGGCTGAACAGAGATGGTGGAGGGCTGAACAGAGATGGTGGAGGGCTGAACAGAGATGGTGGAGGGCTGAACAGAGATGGTGGAGCACTGAACAGAGATGGTGGAGCGCTGAACAGAGATGGTGGTGTACTGAACAGAGATGGTGGAGGGCTGAACAGAGATGGTGGAGGGCTGAACAGAGATGGTGGAGGGCTGAACAGAGATGGTGGAGGGCTGAACAGAGATGGTGGAGGACTGAACAGAGGTGGTGGAGCACTGAACAGAGATGGTGGAGGACTGAACAGAGATGGTGGAGGACTGAATAGAGATGGTGGAGGACTGAACAGAGATGGTGGAGTGCTGAACAGAGATGGTGGAGCGCTGAACAGAGATGGTGGAGCGCTGAACAGAGATGGTGGAGGACTGAACAGAGATGGTGGAGGGCTGAACAGAGATGGTGGAGGGCTGAACAGAGATGGTGGAGGGCTGAACAGAGATGGTGGAGGGCTGAACAGAGATGGTGGAGCGCTGAACAGAGATGGTGGAGCGCTGAACAGAGGACTTGGTTGGGTTGTGTTTCGGAGGACACATGGCTCTCGACCTTCGTCTCTCCTGAGTCCATACGGGAGTTGCATCGTTGAGACAAGACAGTAACTACTAACAATTGGATACCATGAAATTGGGGAGAAAAAAGGAGTAAAAAAGAATATGTGGACAACTACAAATACCTAGGTGTCTGGTTAGACTATAAACTCTCCTTCCACACTCACATCAAACATATCCAATCCAAAGTTAAATCTACAATTGGCTTCCTATTTCGCAACAAAGCATCTTTCACTCATGCTGCAAAACATACCCTCGTAAAACTGACCATCCTACCGATCCTCGACTTCAGCGATGTCATTTACAAAATAGCCTCCAACACTCTACTCAGCAAATTGGATGCAGTCTACATTTACATTACATTTAAGTCATTTAGCAGACGCTCTTATCCAGAGCGACTTACAAATTGGTGCATTCACCTTATGACATCCAGTGGAACAGCCACTTTACAATAGTGCATCTAAATCTTTTAAGGGGGGGGGGTGAGAAGGATTACTTTATCCTATCCTAGGTATTCCTTAAAGAGGTGGGGTTTCAGGTGTCTCCGGAAGGTGGTGATTGACTCCGCTGTCCTGGCGTCGTGAGGGAGTTTGTTCCACCATTGGGGGGCCAGAGCAGCGAACAGTTTTGACTGGGCTGAGCGGGAACTGTACTTCCTCAGTGGTAGGGAGGCGAGCACTGTCTATCACAGTGCCATCCGTTTTGTAACTAAAGCCCCATATACTACCCACCACTGTGACCTGTACTCTCTCGTTGGTTGGCCCTCGCTTCATACTCGTCGATAAACCCACTGGCTCCAGGTCATCTATAAGTCTTTGCCCCACCTTATCCCAGCTCACTGGTCACCATAGCAGCACCCACCCGTAGCACGCGCTCCAGCAGGTATATTTCACTGGTCTCCCCCAAAGCCAAGTCCTCCTTTGGCCGCCTCTCCTCCCAGTTCTCTATTGGCAATGACTGGAACAAACTGCAAAAATCACTGAAGCTGGTGTTATATCTCCCTCACTAGCTTTAAGCATCAGCTGTCAGAGCAGCTTACCGATCATTGCACCTGTACATAGCCCATCCGTAAATAGCCTACCCAACTACCTCATCCCCATACTGTTATTTGTTTTTTGCTCCTTTGCACCCTAGTTTCTCTACTTACACATCATCACCTGCACATCTATCATTCCAGGGTTTAATTGTTAAATTGTAATTATTTTTGCCTCTATGGCCTAGTTATTGCCTTACCTCCCTAATCTTACTACATCTGCACACACTGTATATAGATGTTTATATTGTGTTATTGACTGTGTTTGTTTATTCCATGTGTAACTCTGTGTTGTTGTATGTGTCGAACTGCTTTGCTTTATCTTGGCCAGGTCGCAGTTGTAAATGAGAACTTGTTCTCAACTAGCCTACCTGGTTAAATAAAGGGGAAATAAAAATAAAGTGCTGGTTTTGTTTTGTTTTATAACGTGAAAATAAAGTGTTGTTTTGATTGGTTTGGTGTAGGTTAATTACATGTAAATAAAGTGTTGTTTTGATTGGTTTGGTGTAGGTCAATTACATGTAAATAAAGTGTTGTTTTGATTGGTTTGGTGTAGGTTAATTACATGTAAATAAAGTGTTGTTTTGATTGGTTTGGTGTAGGTTAATTACATGTAAATAAAGTGTTGTTTTGATTGGTTTGGTGTAGGTTAATTACATGTAAATAAAGTGTTGTTTTGATTGGTTTGGTGTAGGTTAATTACATGTAAATAAAGTGTTGTTTTGTTTGGTTTGGTGTAGGTTAATTACATGTAAATAAAGTGTTGTTTGGTTTGGTGTAGGTTAATTACATGTAAATAAAGTGTTGTTTTGATTGGTTTGGTGTAGGTTAATTACATGTAAATAAAGTGTTGTTTTGATTGGTTTGGTGTAGGTTAATTACATGTAAATAAAGTGTTGTTTTGTTTGGTTTGGTGTAGGTTAATTACATGTAAATAAAGTGTTGTTTGGTTTGGTGTAGGTTAATTACATGTAAATAAAGTGTTGTTTTGATTGGTTTGGTGTAGGTTAATTACATGTAAATAAAGTGTTGTTTTGATTGGTTTGGTGTAGGTTAATTACATGTAAATAAAGTGTTGTTTTGATTGGTTTGGTGTAGGTTAATTGCATGTAAATAAAGTGTTGTTTTGTTTGGTTTGGTGTAGGTTAATTACATGTAAATAAAGTGTTGTTTTGTTTGCCAGGTGAAGATCTGGGCCCACTGCATGTCCTACTCCAACTCTTCTGTCAACCCTCTGGTCTACGCTTTCATGGGCAACAACTTCAGAAAGGCCTTTAAAAATGCCTTCCCCTCTGTCTTCAGCCCGCAGGGCCAAGGGAGAGGGGGGGGCAGGGGGAGGGTGGGGGAGGCAGGGATGGTAGGGGGGGGGACAGAGTGCCAGGCCCCCAACGTGGACACAGAGATGCACTTTCTTTCATCTGGGACCTGAAGGCCAAACGTCTCATTATTTATTTACAGTTGCGTGTGTCTGTTAGCTAATGCCTGTCGTGATCTCTGAGGTCCCAATGTGTCATGTGATTTCTGTAACTCATGTTACATGTCCCAATGTGTCATGTGATTTCTGTAACTCATGTTACATGTCCCAATGGGTCATGTGATTTCTGTAACTCATGTAATAGGTCCCAATGGGTCATGTGATTTCTGTAACTCGTGTAATAGGTCCCAATGGGTCATGTGATTTCTGTAACTCGTGTAATAGGTCCCAATGGGTCATGTGATTTCTGTAACTCATGTAATAGGTCCCAATGGGTCATGTGATTTCTGTAACTCATGTAATAGGTCCCAATGGGTCATGTGATTTCTGTAATGGGGCGGCAGGGTAGCCTAGTGGTTAAAGCATTGGACTAGTAACCGAAAGGTTGCAAGTTCGAATCCCTGAGCTGACAAGGTGCAAATCTGTCGTTCTGCCCCTGAACAGGCAGTTAACCCACTGTTCCCAGGCCGTCATTGAAAATAAGAATTTGTTCTTAACTGACTTGCCTGGTTAAATAAAGGTAAAAAAAAAAAATGTGTCATTCTATGTCTTTTATGTCTTTTTTCATTTTTTTTTACTGTCTGATATTCCTATTAATTATGTTAATGTGTATTCCTATTCATTATATACATTTGATATATATTCATTATGTTAATCTTTATTTATATTTATTATGTAAATGTTTTCTTCCTATTCATTATGTTAATCTGTATTTCTATTTATTATGTAAATGTTTTTTTCCTATTCATTATGTTAATCTTTATTTATATTTATTATGTAAATGTTTTCTTCCTATTCATTATGTTAATCTTTATTTATATTTATTATGTAAATGTTTTCTTCCTATTCATTATGTTAATCTTTATTTCTATTTATTATGTAAATGTTTTCTTCCTATTCATTATGTTAATCTTTATGTAAATGTTTTCTTCCTATTCATTATGTGGATTGTTATTTATATTTTTGGTCTCTCTAGTCTAGAACATATTAGTATTGTAGTAGTGTAGTACTGTAATACTCTAGTACTGTAGTACTGTAATACTCTAGTACTGTAATACTCTAGTACTGTAGTACTGTAATACTCTAGTACTGTGGTACTGTAATACTGTAGTACTGTAATAATCTAGGACTCTAATACTCTAGTACTGTGGTACTGTAATACTCTAGTACTGTAATACTCTAGTACTGTGGTACTGTAATACTCTAGTACTCTAGTACTGTGGTACTGTAATACTCTAGTACTGTAGTACTGTAATACTCTAGTACTGTAGTACTGTAATACTATAGTACTGTGGTACTGTAATACTCTAGTACTGTAGTACTGTAATACTCTAGTACTGTGGTACTGTAATACTGTAGTACTGTAATAATCTAGGACTCTAATACTCTAGTACTGTGATACTGTAACACTGTAGTACTGTAATACTGTGATTCTGTAGTACTATAATACTGCAATACTCTAGTACTGTAGAACTGTAATACTCTACTACTGTAGTACTGTAATACTCTACTACTGTAGTACTGTAATACTCTACTACTGTAGTACTGTAGTATTGTAATACTGTAATACTCTAGTACTAAAATACTGTTATACTATAGTACTGTAGTACTGTAATACTCTAGTACTGTAGTACTGTAGTACTGTAATACTCTAGTACTGTAGAACTCTACTACTGTAGTACTGTAGTATTGTAATACTGTAATACTCTAGTACTGTAGAACTCTACTACTGTAGTACTGTAGTATTGTAATACTGTAATACTCTAGTACTAAAATACTGTTATACTATAGTACTGTAGTACTGTAGTAATGTAGTACTGTAGTACTACAACAATGTTGTAGTGTGTGCGTGCATGCGTGTTCATGCACTGATCACAGTTTAGAAAAAACAATCATGGTTGAAAAAATTGACATCAACTGCAAGCACAGTCATTGGTCCCCTGAGATTGCCCAATAGGAAGCCGACCCATGCTGTTACAAAAAAACGGAGAAAACTAGAATGCTATTTTCAAATGGCCCCCTATTCCCCATGGGCCCTGGTCAAATGCCCCCCTATTCCCCTTGGGTCCAGGTTAATTGGCTCCTATTCCCCATGGGCCCTGGTCAAATGCCCCCCTATTCCCCATGGGCCCTGGTCAAATGCCCCCCTATTCCCCATGGGCCCTGGTCAAATGCCCCCCTATTCCCCATGGGCCCTGGTCAAATGCCCCCTATTCCCCATGGGCCCTGGTCAAATGCCCCCCTATTCCCCTTGGGTCCAGGTTAATTGGCTCCTATTCCCCATGGGCCCTGGTCAAATGCCCCCCTATTCCCCTTGGGTCCAGGTTAATTGGCTCCTATTCCCCATGGGCCCTGGTCAAATGCCCCCCTATTCCTCGTAGGTGTAACGGCGTTCGTCTGTTGAAAGAGAGTCAGACCAAAATGCGGCGTGGTGGTTACTCATGTTCTTTAATACAAATAATGACGATACATGAAATAACTTAAATTACAAAACAACAAACGGAACGCGAAAACCTATACAGCCTATCTAGTGTAAACAAACACAGAGACAGGAACAATCACCCACAAAATACACAGTGAAACCCAGGCTACCTAAATATGGTTCCCAATCAGAGACAACGAGAATCACCTGACTCTGATTGAGAACCGCCTCAGGCAGCCAAGCCTATGCTAGACACCCCTTCTCAGCCGCAATCCCAATACCTACAAAACCCCAATACGAAACACAAAGAAATAAACCCATATCACACCCTGGCCTGACCAAATAAATAAAGAAAACACAAAATACTAAGACCAAGGCGTGACAGTAGGCCCTGGTCAAATGGCCCTCATAGGCCCTGGTTAAATGGCCCCTATTCCCCTTGGGTCCAGGTTAATTGGCCCATATTCCCCATGGGCCCTGGTCAAATTGCCCCTATTCCCCATGGGCCCTGGTCAAATTGCCCCCTATTCCCCACGGGCCCTGGTCAAATTGCCCCTATTCCCCATGGGCCCTGGTCAAATTGCCCCTATTCCCCATGGGCCCTGGTCAAATGGCCCCTATTCCCTGTGGGCAGTGGTCAAATGGCCCCTATTCCCCATGGGCAGTGGTCAAATGGCCCCTATTCCCCATGGGCAGTGGTCAAATGGCCCCTATTCCCTGTGGGTCCTGGTTAAATGGCCCCTATTCCCCGTGGGCAGTGATCAAATGGCCCCTATTCCCCATGGGCCCTGGTCAAATGGCCCCTATTCCCTGTGGGCCCTGGTCAAATGGCCCCTATTCCCCATGGGCCCTGGTCAAATGGCCCCTATTCCCTGTGGGCCCTGGTCAAATAGCCCCTATTCCCTGTGGGCCCTGGTCAAAGGCCCCTATTCCCCATGGGCCCTGGTCAAATGGCCCCTATTCCCCATGGGTCCTGGTCATATGGCCCCTATTCCCCATGGGTCCTGGTAAAATGGCCCCTATTCCCCATGGGCCCTGGTCAAATGGCCCCTATTCCCTGTGGGCAGTGGTCAAATGGCCCCTATTCCCTGTGGGCCCTGGTCAAATGGCCCCTATTCCCTGTGGGCCCTGGTCAAATGGCCCCTATTCCCTGTGGGCCCTGGTCAAATGGCCCCTATTCCCCGTGGGCCATGGTCAAATGGCCCCTATTCCCCATGGGCCCTGGTCAAATGGCCCCTATTCCCCGTGGGCAGTGGTCAAATGGCCCCTATTCCCCATGGGCCCTGGTCAAATGGCCCCTATTCCCTGTGGGCCCCGGGTCAAATGGCCCCTATTCCCTGTGGGCCCTGGTCAAATGGCCCCCATTCCCCATGGGCCCTGGTCAAATGGCCCCTATTCCCCATGGGTCCTGGTCAAATGGCCCCTATTCCCTGTGGGCCCTGGTCAAATGGCCCCTATTCCCCATGGGCCCTGGTCAAATGGCCCCTATTCCCCATGGGTCCTGGTCAAATGGCCCCTATTCCCCGTGGGCAGTGGTCAAATGGCCCCTATTCCCCGTGGGCAGTGGTCAAATGGCCCCTATTCCCAATGGGCCCTGGTCAAATGGCCCCTATTCCCCATGGGCCCTGATCAAATGGCCCCCATTCCCCATGGGTCCTGGTCAAATGGCCCCCATTCCCCGTGGGCAGTGGTCAAATGGCCCCTATTCCCTGTGGGTCCTGGTCAAATGGCCCCTATTCCAGTTACCTTGCCTTAACCACTTTTTATATTGTCTCTTGTTAACTCTAGCTTTGTCTGGGTTTACTTACTGTAGACTATCAGTGATTTCATGTACATATAAAAACAGCTTTATCTGCAAGGAGATATATTGACATTCCATTAAAAACTAACTCTGCAATTTGTTGCTTTTGTTGTGCTTTTGTTGTGTTCTATTCAGTCACCCTTTCTCACGTGAAGTTGTTTTTACAGCAGGCTGCCATATGGTGGAGCCACTAATTCAATGTATCAATGTAATTCAATGGATCAACACTGTCTCTTATAAGACCTGCATATTACCTCTGTTTAAGTTAATAAGACAATAAGCTGTATTATCTTAGCTCTGTCTGAGGAGAGAGGACAATCAGCTGTATTATATTAGCTCTGAGGAGAGAGGACAATCAGCTGTGTTATATTAGCTCTGAGGAGAGAGGACAATCAGCTGTATAATATTAGCTCTGTCTGAGAAGAGAGGACAATGAGCTGTATTATATTAGCTCTGAGGAGAGAGGACAATCAGCTGTGTTATATTAGCTCTGTTTGAGGAGAGAGGACAATCAGCTGTATTATATTAGCTCTGAGGAGAGAGGACAATCAGCTGTGTTATATTAGCTCTGAGGAGAGAGGACAATCAGCTGTATTATATTAGCTCTGTCTGAGGAGAGAGGACAATCAGCTGTGTTATATTAGCTCTGAGGAGAGAGGACAATCAGCTGTGTTATATTAGCTCTGTCTGAGGAGAGGACAATCAGTTTAATATATTAGCTCTGTCTGAGGAGAGAGGACAATCAGCTGTGTTATATTAGCTCTGTCTGAGGAGAGAGGACAATCAGCTGTATTATATTAGCTCTGTCTGAGGAGAGAGGACAATCAGCTGTATTATATTAGCTCTGTCTGAGGAGAGAGGACAATCAGCTGTGTTATATTAGCTCTGAGGAGAGAGGACAATCAGCTGTATTATATTAGCTCTGTCTGAGAAGAGAGGACAATCAGCTGTATTATATTAGCTCTGACGAGAGAGGACAATCAGCTGTGTTATATTAGCTCTGTTTGAGGAGAGAGGACAATCAGCTGTATTATATTAGCTCTGAGGAGAGAGGACAATCAGCTGTGTTATATTAGCTCTGAGGAGAGAGGACAATCAGCTGTATTATATTAGCTCTGTCTGAGGAGAGAGGACAATCAGCTGTGTTATATTAGCTCTGAGGAGAGAGGACAATCAGCTGTGTTATATTAGCTCTGTCTGAGGAGAGGACAATCAGCTTTAATATATTAGCTCTGTCTGAGGAGAGAGGACAATCAGCTGTGTTATATTAGCTCTGAGGAGAGAGGACAATCAGCTGTGTTATATTAGCTCTGAGGAGAGAGGACAATCAGCTGTGTTATATTAGCTCTGAGGAGAGAGGACAATCAGCTGTATTATATTAGCTCTGTCTGAGGAGAGAGGACAATCAGCTGTGTTATATTAGCTCTGAGGAGAGAGGACAATCAGCTGTATTATATTAGCTCTGTCTGAGGAGAGAGGACAATCAGCTGTATTATATTAGCTCTGAGGAGAGAGGACAATCAGCTGTGTTATATTAGCTCTGAGGAGAGAGGACAGTCAGCTGTATTATATTAGCTCTGAGGAGAGAGGACAATCAGCTGTGTTATATTAGCTCTGGGGAGAGAGGACAATCAGCTGTATTATATTAGCTCTGACGAGAGAGGGCAATCAGCTGTATTATATTAGCTCTGAGGAGAGAGGACAATCAGCTGTGTTATATTAGCTCTGAGGAGAGAGGACAATCAGCTGTATTATATTAGCTCTGTCTGAGGAGAGAGGACAATCAGCTGTATTATATTAGCTCTGTCTGAGGAGAGAGGACAATCAGCTGAATTATATTAGCTCTGTCTGAGGAGAGAGGACAATCAGCTGTATTATATTAGCTCTGAGGAGAGAGGACAATCAGCTGTATTATATTAGCTCTGAGGAGAGAGGACAATCAGCTGTGTTATATTAGCTCTGTCTGAGGAGAGAGGACAATCAGCTGTATTATATTAGCTCTGGGGAGAGAGGACAATCAGCTGTATTATATTAGCTCTGTCTGAGGAGAGAGGACAATCAGCTTTATTATATTAGCTCTGTCTGAGAAGAGAGGACAATCAGCTTTATTATATTAGCTCTGGCTGAGGAGAGAGGACAATCAGCTGTATTATATTAGCTCTGTCTGAGGGGAGAGGACAATCAGCTGTATTATATCAGCTCTGAGGAGAGAGGACAATCAGCTGTATTATATTAGCTCTGTCTGAGGAGAGGACAATCAGCTTTAATATATTAGCTCTGTCTGAGGAGAGAGGACAATCAGCTGTGTTATATTAGCTCTGAGGAGAGAGGACAATCAGCTGTGTTATATTAGCTCTGTCTGAGGAGAGGACAATCAGCTTTAATATATTAGCTCTGTCTGAGGAGAGAGGACAATCAGCTGTGTTATATTAGCTCTGTCTGAGGAGAGAGGACAATCAGTGGTATTATATTAGCTCTGAGGAGAGAGGACAATCAGCTGTGTTATATTAGCTCTGAGGAGAGAGGACAATCAGCTGCATTATATTAGCTCTGTCTGAGGAGAGAGGACAATCAGTGGTATTATATTAGCTCTGAGGAGAGAGGACAATCAGCTGTGTTATATTAGCTCTGGGGAGAGAGGACAATCAGCTGTATTATATTAGCTCTGACGCGAGAGGGCAATCAGCTGTATTATATTAGCTCTGAGGAGAGAGGACAATCAGCTGTGTTATATTAGCTCTGTCTGAGGAGAGAGGACAATCAGCTGTGTTATATTAGCTCTGAGGAGAGAGGACAATCAGCTGTATTATATTAGCTCTGTCTGAGGAGAGAGGACAATCAGCTTTATTATATTAGCTCTGGCTGAGGAGAGAGGACAATCAGCTGTATTATATTAGCTCTGAGGAGAGAGGACAATCAGCTGTATTATATTAGCTCTGAGGAGAGAGGACAACCAGCTGTGTTAGATTAGCTCTATCTGAGGAGAGAGGACAATCAGCTGTATTATATTAGCTCTGTCTGAGGAGAGAGGACAATCAGCTGTATTATATTAGCTCTGAGGAGAGAGGACAATCAGCTGTATTATATTAGCTCTGGGGAGAGAGGACAATCAGCTGTGTTATATTAGCTCTGAGGAGAGAGGACAATCAGCTGTATTATATTAGCTCTGTCTGAGGAGAGAGGACAATCAGCTGTATTATATTAGCTCTGTCTGAGGAGAGAGGACAATCAGCTGTATTATATTAGCTCTGTCTGAGGAGAGAGGACAACCAGCTGTGTTATATTAGCTCTGTCTGAGGAGAGAGGACAATCAGCTGTGTTATATTAGCTCTGAGGAGAGAGGACAATCAGCTGTATTATATTAGCTCTGTCTGAGGAGAGAGGACAATCAGCTGTATTATATTAGCTCTGTCTGAGGAGAGAGGACAATCAGCTGAATTATATTAGCTCTGTCTGAGGAGAGAGGACAATCAGCTGTATTATATTAGCTCTCAGGAGAGAGGACAATCAGCTGTGTTATATTAGCTCTGGGGAGAGAGGACAATCAGCTGTATTATATTAGCTCTGTCTGAGGAGAGAGGACAATCAGCTGTATTATATTAGCTCTGAGGAGAGAGGACAATCAGCTGTATTATATTAGCTCTGAGGAGAGAGGACAATCAGTTGTGTTATATTAGCTCTGAGGAGAGAGGACAATCAGCTGTATTATATTAGCTCTGGGGAGAGAGGACAATCAGCTGTATTATATTAGCTCTGTCTGAGAAGAGAAGACAATCAGCTTTATTATATTAGCTCTGGCTGAGGAGAGGACAATCAGCTGTATTATATTAGCTCTGAGGAGAGAGGACAATCAGCTGTATTATATTAGCTCTGTCTGAGGAGAGAGGACAATCAGCTGTATTACATCAGCTCTGAGGAGAGAGGACAATCAGCTGTATTATATTAGCTCTGAGGAGAGAGGACAATCAGCTGTGTTATATTAGCTCTGTCTGAGGAGAGAGGACAATCAGCTGTATTATATTAGCTCTGTCTGAGGAGAGGCCATTATCAGCTTTAATATATTAGCTCTGTCTGAGGAGAGAGGACAATCAGCTGTGTTATATTAGCTCTGCGGAGAGAGGACAATCAGCTATGTTATATTAGCTCTGTCTGAGGAGAGGACAATCAGCTTTAATATATTAGCTCTGTCTGAGGAGAGAGGACAATCAGCTGTGTTATATTAGCTCTGTCTGAGGAGAGAGGACAATCAGCTGTATTATATTAGCTCTGAGGAGAGAGGACAATCAGCTGTATTATATTAGCTCTGTCTGAGGAGAGAGGACAATCAGCTGTGTTATATTAGCTCTGAGGAGAGAGGACAATCAGCTGTATTATATTAGCTCTGTCTGAGAAGAGAGGACAATGAGCTGTATTATATTAGCTCTGACGAGAGAGGACAATCAGCTGTGTTATATTAGCTCTGTTTGAGGAGAGAGGACAATCAGCTGTATTATATTAGCTCTGAGGAGAGAGGACAATCAGCTGTGTTATATTAGCTCTGAGGAGAGAGGACAATCAGCTGTATTATATTAGCTCTGTCTGAGGAGAGAGGACAATCAGCTGTGTTATATTAGCTCTGAGGAGAGAGGACAATCAGCTGTATTATATTAGCTCTGTCTGAGGAGAGAGGACAATCAGCTGTATTATATTAGCTCTGAGGAGAGAGGACAATCAGCTGTGTTATATTAGCTCTGAGGAGAGAGGACAGTCAGCTGTATTATATTAGCTCTGAGGAGAGAGGACAATCAGCTGTGTTATATTAGCTCTGAGGAGAGAGGACAATCAGCTGTATTATATTAGCTCTGTCTGAGGAGAGAGGACAATCAGCTGTATTATATTAGCTCTGTCTGAGGAGAGAGGACAATCAGCTGTATTATATTAGCTCTGTCTGAGGAGAGAGGACAATCAGCTGTATTATATTAGCTCTGAGGAGAGAGGACAATCAGCTGTATTATATTAGCTCTGAGGAGAGAGGACAATCAGCTGTATTATATTAGCTCTGAGGAGAGAGGACAATCAGCTGTGTTATATTAGCTCTGTCTGAGGAGAGAGGACAATCAGTTGTGTTATATTAGCTCTGAGGAGAGAGGACAATCAGCTGTATTATATTAGCTCTGGGGAGAGAGGACAATCAGCTGTATTATATTAGCTCTGTCTGAGGAGAGAGGACAATCAGCTTTATTATATTAGCTCTGTCTGAGAAGAGAGGACAATCAGCTTTATTATATTAGCTCTGGCTGAGGAGAGAGGACAATCAGCTGTATTATATTAGCTCTGTCTGAGGAGAGGACAATCAGCTTTAATATATTAGCTCTGTCTGAGGAGAGGACAATCAGCTTTAATATATTAGCTCTGTCTGAGGAGAGGACAATCAGCTTTAATATATTAGCTCTGTCTGAGGAGAGGACAATCAGCTGTATTATATCAGCTCTGAGGAGAGAGGACAATCAGCTGTATTATATTAGCTCTGTCTGAGGAGAGGACAATCAGCTTTAATATATTAGCTCTGTCTGAGGAGAGAGGACAATCAGCTGTGTTATATTAGCTCTGAGGAGAGAGGACAATCAGCTGTGTTATATTAGCTCTGTCTGAGGAGAGGACAATCAGTGGTATTATATTAGCTCTGAGGAGAGAGGACAATCAGCTGTGTTATATTAGCTCTGGGGAGAGAGGACAATCAGCTGTATTATATTAGCTCTACCGAGAGAGGGCAATCAGCTGTATTATATTAGCTCTGAGGAGAGAGGACAATCAGCTGTGTTATATTAGCTCTGAGGAGAGAGGACAATCAGCTGCATTATATTAGCTCTGTCTGAGGAGAGAGGACAATCAGTGGTATTATATTAGCTCTGAGGAGAGAGGACAATCAGCTGAGTTATATTAGCTCTGGGGAGAGAGGACAATCAGCTGTATTATATTAGCTCTGACGCGAGAGGGCAATCAGCTGTATTATATTAGCTCTGAGGAGAGAGGACAATCAGCTGTGTTATATTAGCTCTGTCTGAGGAGAGAGGACAATCAGCTGTGTTATATTAGCTCTGAGGAGAGAGGACAATCAGCTGTATTATATTAGCTCTGTCTGAGGAGAGAGGACCATCAGCTTTATTATATTAGCTCTGGCTGAGGAGAGAGGACAATCAGCTGTATTATATTAGCTCTGAGGAGAGAGGACAATCAGCTGTATTATATTAGCTCTGAGGAGAGAGGACAACCAGCTGTGTTAGATTAGCTCTATCTGAGGAGAGAGGACAATCAGCTGTATTATATTAGCTCTGTCTGAGGAGAGAGGACAATCAGCTGTATTATATTAGCTCTGAGGAGAGAGGACAATCAGCTGTATTATATTAGCTCTGGGGAGAGAGGACAATCAGCTGTGTTATATTAGCTCTGAGGAGAGAGGACATCAGCTGTATTATATTAGCTCTGTCTGAGGAGAGAGGACAATCAGCTGTATTATATTAGCTCTGTCTGAGGAGAGAGGACAATCAGCTGTATTATATTAGCTCTGTCTGAGGAGAGAGGACAACCAGCTGTGTTATATTAGCTCTGTCTGAGGAGAGAGGACAATCAGCTGTGTTATATTAGCTCTGAGGAGAGAGGACAATCAGCTGTATTATATTAGCTCTGTCTGAGGAGAGAGGACAATCAGCTGTATTATATTAGCTCTGTCTGAGGAGAGAGGACAATCAGCTGAATTATATTAGCTCTGTCTGAGGAGAGAGGACAATCAGCTGTATTATATTAGCTCTCAGGAGAGAGGACAATCAGCTGTGTTATATTAGCTCTGGGGAGAGAGGACAATCAGCTGTATTATATTAGCTCTGTCTGAGGAGAGAGGACAATCAGCTGTATTATATTAGCTCTGAGGAGAGAGGACAATCAGCTGTATTATATTAGCTCTGAGGAGAGAGGACAATCAGTTGTGTTATATTAGCTCTGAGGAGAGAGGACAATCAGCTGTATTATATTAGCTCTGGGGAGAGAGGACAATCAGCTGTATTATATTAGCTCTGTCTGAGAAGAGAAGACAATCAGCTTTATTATATTAGCTCTGGCTGAGGAGAGGACAATCAGCTGTATTATATTAGCTTATATTAGCTCTGTCTGAGGAGAGAGGACAATCAGCTGTATTATATTAGCTCTGTCTGAGGAGAGAGGACAATCAGCTGTATTATATTAGCTCTGAGGAGAGAGGACAATCAGCTGTATTATATTAGCTCTGAGGAGAGAGGACAATCAGCTGTGTTATATTAGCTCTGTCTGAGGAGAGAGGACAATCAGCTGTATTATATTAGCTCTGAGGAGAGAGGACAATCAGCTGTATTATATTAGCTCTGGGGAGAGAGGACAATCAATCAGCTCTGAGGAGAGAGGACAATCAGCTGTATTATATTAGCTCTGTCTGAGGAGAGAGGACAATCAGCTGTATTATATTAGCTCTGTCTGAGGAGAGAGGACAATCAGCTGTATTATATTAGCTCTGTCTGAGGAGAGAGGACAACCAGCTGTGTTATATTAGCTCTGTCTGAGGAGAGAGGACAATCAGCTGTGTTATATTAGCTCTGAGGAGAGAGGACAATCAGCTGTATTATATTAGCTCTGTCTGAGGAGAGAGGACAATCAGCTGTATTATATTAGCTCTGTCTGAGGAGAGAGGACAATCAGCTGAATTATATTAGCTCTGTCTGAGGAGAGAGGACAATCAGCTGTATTATATTAGCTCTCAGGAGAGAGGACAATCAGCTGTGTTATATTAGCTCTGGGGAGAGAGGACAATCAGCTGTATTATATTAGCTCTGTCTGAGGAGAGAGGACAATCAGCTGTATTATATTAGCTCTGAGGAGAGAGGACAATCAGCTGTATTATATTAGCTCTGAGGAGAGAGGACAATCAGTTGTGTTATATTAGCTCTGAGGAGAGAGGACAATCAGCTGTATTATATTAGCTCTGCTGTATTATATTAGCTCTGAGAGAGAGAAGACAATCAGCTTTATTATATTAGCTCTGGCTGAGGAGAGGACAATCAGCTGTATTATATTAGCTCTGAGGAGAGAGGACAATCAGCTGTATTATATTAGCTCTGTCTGAGGAGAGAGGACAATCAGCTGTATTACATCAGCTCTGAGGAGAGAGGACAATCAGCTGTATTATATTAGCTCTGAGGAGAGAGGACAATCAGCTGTGTTATATTAGCTCTGTCTGAGGAGAGAGGACAATCAGCTGTATTATATTAGCTCTGTCTTAGGAGAGGCCATTATCAGCTTTAATATATTAGCTCTGTCTGAGGAGAGAGGACAATCAGCTGTGTTATATTAGCTCTGCGGAGAGAGGACAATCAGCTATGTTATATTAGCTCTGTCTGAGGAGAGGACAATCAGCTTTAATATATTAGCTCTGTCTGAGGAGAGAGGACAATCAGCTGTGTTATATTAGCTCTGTCTGAGGAGAGAGGACAATCAGCTTTATTATATTAGCTCTATCTGAGGAGAGAGGACAATCAGCTGCATTATATTAGCTCTGTCTGAGGAGAGAGGACAATCAGTGGTATTATATTAGCTCTGAGGAGAGAGGACAATCAGCTGTGTTATATTAGCTCTGAGGAGAGAGGGCAATCAGCTGTGTTATATTAGCTCTGTCTGAGGAGAGAGGACAATCAGCTGTATTACATCAGCTCTGAGGAGAGAGGACAATCAGCTGTATTATATTAGCTCTGTCTGAGGAGAGAGGACAATCAGCTGTATTACATCAGCTCTGAGGAGAGAGGACAATCAGCTGTATTATATTAGCTCTGAGGAGAGAGGACAATCAGCTGTGTTATATTAGCTCTGTCTGAGGAGAGAGGACAATCAGCTGTATTATATTAGCTCTGTCTGAGGAGAGGCCATTATCAGCTTTAATATATTAGCTCTGTCTGAGGAGAGAGGACAATCAGCTGTGTTATATTAGCTCTGCGGAGAGAGGACAATCAGCTATGTTATATTAGCTCTGTCTGAGGAGAGGACAATCAGCTTTAATATATTAGCTCTGTCTGAGGAGAGAGGACAATCAGCTGTGTTATATTAGCTCTGTCTGAGGAGAGAGGACAATCAGCTTTATTATATTAGCTCTATCTGAGGAGAGAGGACAATCAGCTGCATTATATTAGCTCTGTCTGAGGAGAGAGGACAATCAGTGGTATTATATTAGCTCTGAGGAGAGAGGACAATCAGCTGTGTTATATTAGCTCTGAGGAGAGAGGGCAATCAGCTGTGTTATATTAGCTCTGTCTGAGGAGAGAGGACAATCAGCTGTATTGCATCAGCTCTGAGGAGAGAGGACAATCAGCTGTATTATATTAGCTCTGTCTGAGGAGAGAGGACAATCAGCTGTATTACATCAGCTCTGAGGAGAGAGGACAATCAGCTGTATTATATTAGCTCTGAGGAGAGAGGACAATCAGCTGTGTTATATTAGCTCTGTCTGAGGAGAGGACAATCAGCTTTAATATATTAGCTCTGTCTGAGGAGAGAGGACAATCAGCTGTGTTATATTAGCTCTGTCTGAGGAGAGAGGACAATCAGCTTTATTATATTAGCTCTATCTGAGGAGAGAGGACAATCAGCTGCATTATATTAGCTCTGTCTGAGGAGACAGGACAATCAGTGGTATTATATTAGCTCTGAGGAGAGAGGACAATCAGCTGTGTTATATTAGCTCTGAGGAGAGAGGGCAATCAGCTGTGTTATATTAGCTCTGTCTGAGGAGAGGACAATCAGCTTTAATATATTAGCTCTGTCTGAGGAGAGAGGACAATCAGCTGTGTTATATTAGCTCTGAGGAGAGAGGACAATCAGCTGTGTTATATTAGCTCTGTCTTAGGAGAGGACAATCAGCTGTATTATATTAGCTCTGTCTGAGGAGAGAGGACAATCAGCTGTATTATATTAGCTCTGTCTGAGGAGAGGACAATCAGCTGTGTTATATTAGCTCTGAGGAGAGAGGACAATCAGCTGTATTATATTAGCTCTGTCTGAGGAGAGAGGACAATCAGCTGTATTATATTAGCTCTGTCTGAGGAGAGAGGACAATCAGCTGAATTATATTAGCTCTGTCTGAGGAGAGAGGACAATCAGCTGTATTATATTAGCTCTGAGGAGAGAGGACAATCAGCTGTATTATATTAGCTATGGGGAGAGAGGACAATCAGCTGTATTATATTTGCTCTGTCTGAGGAGAGAGGACAATCAGCTGTATTATATTAGCTCTGAGGAGAGAGGACAATCAGCTGTATTATATTAGCTCTGTCTGAGAAGAGAGGACAATCAGCTTTATTATATTAGCTATGTCTGAGGAGAGAGGACAATCAGCTGTATTATATTAGCTCTGAGGAGAGAGGACAATCAGCTGTATTATATTAGCTCTGTCTGAGAAGAGAGGACAATCAGCTGTGTTATATTAGCTCTGAGGAGAGAGGACAATCAGCTGTGTTATATTAGCTCTGAGGAGAGAGGACAATCAGCTGTGTTATATTAGCTCTGTCTGAGGAGAGAGGACAATCAGCTGTATTATATTAGCTCTGTCTGAGGAGAGAGGACAATCAGCTGTGTTATATTAGCTCTGTCTGAGGAGAGAGGACAATCAGCTGTATTATATTAGCTCTGTCTGAGGAGAGAGGACAATCAGCTGTATTATATTAGCTCTGAGGAGAGAGGACAATCAGCTGTGTTATATTAGCTCTGAGGAGAGAGGACAATCAGCTGTATTATATTAGCTCTGTCTGAGGAGAGAGGACAATCAGCTGTGTTATATTAGCTCTGAGGAGAGAGGACAATCAGCTGTGTTATATTAGCTCTGAGGAGAGAGGACAATCAGCTGTATTATATTAGCTCTGTCTGAGGAGAGAGGACAATCAGCTATATTATATTTGCTCTGAGGAGAGAGGACAATCAGCTGTATTATATTGGCTCTGTCTGAGGAGAGAGGACAATCAGCTGTATTATATTAGCTCTGGGGAGAGAGGACAATCAGCTGTATTATATTAGCTCTGTCTGAGAAGAGAGGACAATCAGCTGTGTTATATTAGCTCTGAGGAGAGAGGACAATCAGCTGTGTTATATTAGCTCTGTCTGAGGAGAGAGGACAATCAGCTGTATTATATTAGCTCTGTCTGAGGAGAGGACAATCAGCTTTAATATATTACCTCTGTCTGAGGAGAGAGGACAATCAGCTGTGTTATATTAGCTCTGTCTGAGGAGAGGACAATCAGGTTTAATATATTAGCTCTGTCTGAGGAGAGAGGACAATCAGCTGTGTTATATTAGCTCTGAGGAGAGAGGACAATCAGCTGTATTATATTAGCTCTGAGGAGAGAGGACAATCAGCTGTGTTATATTAGCTCTGTCTGAGGAGAGAGGACAATCAGCTGTAATATATTAGCTCTGAGGAGACAGGGAGATTAGCATATGGTGCATGTGGAAGGTCTTTCTATACATCTCACTCTCTCTCCTTCCGCTAAAAACAAAACTATGTTCCTTTTTTCTGCTAGTAAAAAGACGGGAGAAGGTCAGATGTTTGTCTTACAGGCTATTTGTGTCTCCAATATTTGGACAGAAGTTGATGAGACAGAGCAGACTCCCGCATTAATCCACGTGTCTAAGAGGATGGCCTTTTCCCCGTAGTGAAGCATTTACATTGTAACACAGTCCACACACGTACACAGAGAGTTAGAACAGGCTTCTGCTTTAGTTGTTGGAGAGAGCTTAAAAGCAATGATGAAACAACCTCTCCAGCCACGAGTGCCCTGTTCACAAGTGGAGTCCGCCGGACAGAAAGAGGAGAGGACGAGAGGTAGAGGAAGAGTGGCGACGATAAGAGATGCGATGAGAGACATTCAGCACAATAGCTTTTTGTTCATTTAGTGTTGAAAGAGATTCCTGTTTTTTCAGAAACACTCCCATTATCTATGATCCTGTTGGTATGCATGGAATCTGCCGCGACCCTCACTCTAATCTACGCTCCTGTTTTTTTAGAATTACAGAATCGTCCACTCTCCTCCCTGCCCTCTGACCTCCCCAGCTATCGTGGTAGACTCCAGCAGAGAGAATCTCATTAACAAACAGGTAACAGTGTACCACTATATAGGGAATAGGGCCCTGGTCTAAAGTAGTGCACTATATAGGGAATATGGCTCTGGTCTAAAGTAGTGCACTATATAGGGAATAGGGCCCTGGTCTAAAGTAGTGCACTATATAGGGAATATGGCTCTGGTCTAAAGTAGTGCACTATATAGGGAATAGGGCCCTGGTCTAAAGTAGTGCACTATATAGGGAATAGGGCCCTGGTCTAAAGTAGTGCACTATATAGGGAATATGGCTCTGGTCTAAAGTAGTGCACTATATAGGGAATAGGGCCCTGGTCTAAAGTAGTGCACATATAGGGAATAGGGCCCTGGTCTAAAGTAGTGCACATATAAGGAATAGGGCTCTGGTCTAAAGTAGTGCACTATATAGGGAATAGGGCTCTGGTCTAAAGTAGTGCACTATATAGTCTGAGAAAGAGAGAGGACTGTCTGAGGAATAGGGCCCTGGTCTAAAGTAGTGCACTATATAGGGAATAGGGCTCTGGTCTAAAGTAGTGCACTATATAGGGAATAGGGCCCTGGTCTAAAGTAGTGCACTATATAGGGAATATGGCTCTGGTCTAAAGTAGTGCACTATATAGGGAATAGGGCTCTGGTCTAAAGTAGTGTACTATATAGGGAATATGGCTCTGGTCTAAAGTAGTGCACTATATAGGGAATAGGGCTCTGGTCTAAAGTAGTGCACTATATAGGGAATATGGCTCTGGTCTAAAGTAGTGCACTATATAGGGAATAGGGCCCTGGTCTAAAGTAGTCCACTATATTGGGAATATGGCTCTGGTCTAAAGTAGTCCACTATATAGGGAATAGCGTGCCATTTCGGACAGGTCAGAGATATGAATGAATCATGGTCACACCTCGTTAGGAGGAAGACTGGCTGCTTCTCCCAGGAGGAAGATTCTGGCTGCTTCTCCCCAGGAGGAAGACTCTGGCTGCTTCTCCCAGGAGGAAGACTCTGGCTGCTTCTCCCAGGAGGAAGACTCTGGCTGCTTCATTCTCACAGGAGGAAGACTCTGGCTGCTTCATTCTCCCAGGAGGAAGACTCTGGCTGCTTCTCCCAGGAGGAAGACTCTGGCTGCTTCTCCCAGGAGGAAGACTCTGGCTGCTTCTCCCAGGAGGAAGACTCTGGCTGCTTCTCCCCAGGAGGAAGAGTCTGGCTGCTTCATTCTCCCAGGAGGAAGACTCTGGCTGCTTCATTCTCCCAGGAGGAAGATTCTGGCTGCTTCATTCTCCCAGGAGGAAGACTCTGGCTGCTTCTCCCAGGAGGAAGACTCTGGCTGCTTCTCCCTGGAGGAAGACTCTGGCTGCTTCTCCCCAGGAGGAAGACTCTGGCTGCTTCTCCCAGGAGGAAGACTCTGGCTGCTTCTCCCAGGAGGAAGACTCTGGCTGCTTCTCCCCAGGAGGAAGACTCTGGCTGGAGGAAGACTCTGGCTTCTCCCAGGAGGAAGACTCTGGCTGCTTCTCCCAGGAGGAAGACTCTGGCAGACTCTGGCTGCTTCTCCCAGGAGGAAGACTCTGGCTGGGAGGAAGACTCTGGCTGCTTCATTCTCCCAGGAGGAAGACTCTGGCTGCTTCTCCCAGGAGGAAGACTCTGGCTGCTTCTCCCTGGAGGAAGACTCTGGCTGCTTCTCCCCAGGAGGAAGACTCTGGCTGCTTCTCCCAGGAGGAAGACTCTGGCTGCTTCTCCCAGGAGGAAGACTCTGGCTGCTTCTCCCCAGGAGGAAGACTCTGGCTGCTTCATTCTCCCAGGAGGAAGACTCTGGCTGCTTCTCCCAGGAGGAAGACTCTGGCTGCTCTGGCTGCTTCATTCTCCCAGGAGGAAGACTCTGGCTGCTTCTCCCAGGAGGAAGACTCTGGCTGCTTCTCCCCAGGAGGAAGACTCTGGCTGCTTCTCCCAGGAGGAAGACTCTGGCTGCTTCTCCCAGGAGGAAGACTCTGGCTGCTTTTCCCTGGAGGAAGACTCTGGCTGCTTCTCCCCAGGAGGAAGACTCTGGCTGCTTCTCCCAGGAGGAAGACTCTGGCTGCTTCTCCCAGGAGGAAGACTCTGGCTGCTTCTCCCAGGAGGAAGACTCTGGCTGCTTCTCCCAGGAGGAAGACTCTGGCTGCTTCATTCTCCCAGGAGGAAGACTCTGGCTGCTTCATTCTCCCAGGAGGAAGACTCTGGCTGCTTCTCCCAGGAGGAAGACTCTGGCTGCTTCTCCCTGGAGAAAGACTCTGGCTGCTTCTCCCAGGAGGAAGACTCTGGCTGCTTCTCCCAGGAGGAAGACTTCTCCTCCCAGGAGGAAGACTCTGGCTGCTTCTCCCCAGGAGGAAGACTCTGGCTGCTTCATTCTCCCAGGAGGAAGACTCTGGCTGCTTCATTCTCCCAGGAGGAAGACTCTGGCTGCTTCATTCTCCCAGGAGGAAGACTCTGGCTGCTTCTCCCTGGAGGAAGACTCTGGCTGCTTCTCCCCAGGAGGAAGACTCTGGCTGCTTCTCCCCAGGAGGAAGACTCTGGCTGCTTCTCCCAGGAGGAAGACTCTGGCTGCTTCTCCCAGGAGGAAGACTCTGGCTGCTTCTCCCAGGAGGAGACTCTGGCTGCTTCTTCTCCCAGGAGGAAGACTCTGGCTGCTTCTCCCAGGAGGAAGACTCTGGCTGCTTCTCCCTGGAGGAAGACTCTGGCTGCTTCTCCCCAGGAGGAAGACTCTGGCTGCTTCATTCTCCCAGGAGGAAGACTCTGGCTGCTTCTCCCAGGAGGAAGACTCTGGCTGCTTCTCCCCAGGAGGAAGACTCTGGCTGCTTCTTTCTCCCAGGAGGAAGACTCTGGCTGCTTCTCCCAGGAGGAAGACTCTGGCTGCTTCATTCTCCCAGGAGGAAGACTCTGGCTGCCTCCCAGGAGGAAGACTCTGGCTGCTTCATTCCCCAGGAGGAAGACTCTGGCTGCTTCTCCCCAGGAGGAAGACTCTGGCTGCTTCTCCCAGGAGGAAGACTCTCCCAGGAGGAAGACTCTGGCTGCTTCTCCCAGGAGGAAGACTCTGGCTGCTTCTCCCAGGAGGAAGACTCTGGCTGCTTCTCCCCAGGAGGAAGACTCTGGCTGCTTCATTCTCCCAGGAGGAAGACTCTGGCTGCTTCTCCCAGGAGGAAGACTCTGGCTGCTTCTCCCTGGAGGAAGACTCTGGCTGCTTCTCCCCAGGAGGAAGACTCTGGCTGCTTCTCCCAGGAGGAAGACTCTGGCTGCTTCTCCCAGGAGGAAGACTCTGGCTGCTTCTCCCCAGGAGGAAGACTCTGGCTGCTTCATTCTCCCAGGAGGAAGACTCTGGCTGCTTCTCCCAGGAGGAAGACTCTGGCTGCTTCATTCTCCCAGGAGGAAGACTCTGGCTGCTTCTCCCAGGAGGAAGACTCTGGCTGCTTCTTCTCCCAGGAGGAAGACTCTGGCTGCTTCATTCTCCCAGGAGGAAGACTCTGGCTGCTTCTCCCAGGAGGAAGACTCTGGCTGCTTCTCCCAGGAGGAAGACTCCGGCTGCTTCTCCCAGGAGGATGCTTCTCCCTGCATACACAGACATACTTCCATGAAAGCTAGCATGCTTATTCCTGCCTTTCCCCCTGTCCAAAGCGGCTGATGTGGATAGCATTTATACATCTATACATGTTACAGTATTATATATGGAGCTGTAGATTACATACACTACATGACTAAAAGTATGTGGACACCTGCTAGTCGAACATCTCATTCCAAAATCCTGGACAATAATATGGAGTTGGTCCCCCCTTTGCTTTCCACTAGATGTAGGAACATTGCTGCTATAACAGCCTCCACTCTTCTGGGAAGGCTTTCCACTAGATGTGGGAACATTGATGCTATAACAGCCTCCACTCTTCTGGGAAGGCTTTCCACTAGATGTGGGAACATTGATGCTATAACAGCCTCCACTCTTCTGGGAAGGCTTTCCACTAGATGTAGGAACATTGCTGCTATAACAGTCTCCACTCATCTGGGAAGGCTTTCCAGTAGATATTGGAACATTGCTGCTATAACAGCCTCCACTCTTCTGGGAAGGCTTTCCACTAGATGTGGGAACATTGCTGCTATAACAGCCTCCACTCTTCTGGGAAGGCTTTCCACTAGATGTTGGAACATTGCTGCGTAGACTTGCTTCCATTCAGCCACAACAGTATTAGTGAGGTCGGGCACTGATGTTGGGCGATTAGTCCTGGCTAACAGTCGGACTTCCAATTCATCCCAAAGGTGTTCAATAGAGTTGAGGTCAGGGCTCTGTGCAGGCCAGTCAAGTTCTTCAACACACTTGTTGTTTGAGGGCATTTACAGTTGGCACTGTTCATTCAAGCAGGTAGCATTCTCCTGGCATCCACAAAACCCAGATGAATTCGCCAGAGAAAGCGTTTCCATTAATCCTCCCGATGAACAGTTCTTGTGCTGACGTTTCTTCCAGAGGCAGTTTGGAAATTGGTAGTGAGTGTTGCAACCAGGGACAGACATTTTTTATGAGCTACTAGGAAGACTCTGGCTACTTCATCACTCTGCGGTCTCGTTCTGTGAGCTTGTGTGGCCTACCACTTCGTGCCTGAGCCGTTGTTGCCCCTAGATGTTTCCACTTCACAATAACAGCACTTACAGTTGACTGGGGCAGCAATAGTAGGGATGACATTTGACAAACTGACTTGTTGGAAAGGTGGCATTCTATGACGGTGTCAGGTTTAAGGTCACTGAGCTCTCCATTCTACTGCCAATGTCTGTCTATGGAGATTGCATGGCTGTGTGTGTCACATACACGTGGTTAGCAGATGTTAATGCGAGGGTAGAGAAATGCTTGTGCTTCTAGTTCCAACAGTGCAGTAATATTTAACAAGTAATCTAACAATTCCACAACAACTACCTTATACACACACATCTAAAGAGGTGAATGAGGATATGTACATATAAGTATATGGCATAGGCAAGGTGCAGTAGATGGTATAAAATACAGTATATACATGTGATATGTTTTATTTAATTTTTTATTTCACCTTTAATTAACCAGGTAGGCTAGTTGAGAACAAGTTCTCATTTACAACTGCGACCTGGCCAAGATAAAGCATAGCAGTGTGAACAGACAACACAGAGTTACACATGGAGTAAACAATTAACAAGTCAATAACACAGTAGAGAAAAAAGAAGGGGAGTCTATATACAATGTGTGCAAAAGGCATGAGGAGGTAGGCGAATAATTACAATTTTGCAGATTAACACTGGAGTGATAAATGATCAGATGGTCATGTACAGGTAGAGATATTGGTGTGCAAAAGAGCAGAAAAGTAAATAAATAAAAACAGTATGGGGATGAGGTAGGTAAATTGGGTGGGCTATTTACCGATAGACTATGTACAGCTGCAGCGATCGGTTAGCTGCTCAGATAGCAGATGTTTAATGTTGGTGAGGGAGATAAAAGTCTCCAACTTCAGCGATTTTTGCAATTCGTTCTAATCACAGGCAGCAGAGAACTGGAAGGAAAGGCGGCCAAATGAGCTGTTGGCATTCGGGATGATCAGTGAGATACACCTGCTGGAGCGCATGCTACGGGTGGGTGTTGCCATCGTGACTGGTGAACTGAGATAAGGCGGAGCTTTACCTAGCATGGACTTGTAGATGACCTGGAACCAGTGAGTCTGGCGACGAATATGTAGCGAGGGCCAGCCGACTAGAGCATACAGGTCGCAGTGGTGGGTAGTATAAGGTGCTTTAGTAGCAAAACGGATGGCACTGTGATAAACTGCATCCAGTTTGCTGAGTAGAGTATTGGAAGCTATTTTGTAGATGACATCGCCGAAGTCGAAGATCGGTAGGATAGTCAGTTTTACTAGGGTAAGTTTGGCGGCCTGAGTGAAGGAGGATTGGTTGCGGAATAGAAAGCCGACTCTAGATTTGATTTTAGATTGGAGATGTTTGATATGAGTTTGGAAGGAGAGTTTACACTCTAGCCAGACACCTAGGTACTTATAGATGTCCACATATTCTAGGTCGGACCCATCCAGGGTGGTGATGCTAGTCGGGCATGCGGGTGCAGGCAGCGATCGGTTGAAAAGCATGCATTTGGTTTTACTAGCGTTTAAGAGCAGTTGGAGGCAACGTAAGGAGTGTTGTATGGCATTGAAGCTCGTTTGGAGGTTAGATAGCACAGGAAGGGCCAGAAGTATACAGAATGGTGTCGTCTGCGTAGAGGTGGATCAGGGAATCGCCTGCAGTAAGAGCAACATCATTGATATATACAGAGAAAAGAGTAATGCAAGATATGTAAACATTATTAAAGTGACATTATTTAAAGTGGCATTGTATAAAGTGACTAGTGATCCATTTATTAAAGTGGCCAGTGATTGGGTCTCAATGTAGGCAGCAGCCTCTCTGAGTTTGTGATGGCTATTTAACAGTCTGATGGCCTTGAGATAGAAGCTGTTTTTCAGAATCTCAGTCAGTGCTTTGATGCACCTGTACTTCGGATGGGATGTTAAACTGTTTTCTTGCCTCTCAGTGGTCACTAAAGATCACATGGCACTCATTGTAAGAGTAGTGTCCTAGCTAAATTCCCAATCTGGCCCTCGTACCACCATGGGAGGGAAGGAGTGAGGGAGAGAGGGAGGGAGGGATGGAGAGAGGGAGGGATGGAGGGAGGGAGGGAGGGATGGAGAGAGGGAGGGAGGGAGGGATGGAGAGAGGGAGGGATGGAAAGGGGGAGGGATATGGAGAGAGAGGAAGGGAGGAGTAATGGAGAGAAGGAGGGGAGGGAAGGATGGAAAGGGGAGGGATATGGAGAGAGAGGAAGGGAGGAGTAATGGAGAGAGGGAGGGGAGGGAAGGATGGAAAGGGGAGGGATATGGAGTTAGAGATAGGAGGAGGGATGGAGAGAGGGAGGGGAGGGAGGGATGGAAAGGGGAGGGATATGGAGAGAGAGATGGGATGGAGAGAAGGGAGGGATGGAGAGAGGGAGGGAGGGATGGAAAGGGGAAGGGATATGGAGAGAGAGGAGGGGAGGAGTAATGGAGAGAGAGATGGGATGGAGAGAAGGGAGGGATGGAGAGGGGGAGGGAAGTATGGAAAGGGGAGGGATATGGAGAGAGAGATAGGAGGAGGGATGGAGAGAGGGAGGGATGGAAAGGGGAGGGATATGGAGTTAGAGATGGGGGAGGGATGGAGAGAGGGAGGGGAGGGAGGGATGGAAAGGGAAGGGATATGGAGTTAGAGATAGGAGGAGGAATGGAGAGAGGGAGGGAGGGAGGGATGGAAAGGGAAGGGATATGGAGTTAGAGATAGGAGGAGGGATGGAGAGAGGGAGGGGAGGGAGGGATGGAAAGGGGAGGGATATGGAGTTAGAGATAGGAGGAGGGATGGAGAGAGGGAGGGGAGGGAGGGATGGAAAGGGGAGGGATATGGAGTTAGAGATAGGAGGAGGGATGGAGAGAGGGAGGGAGGGAGGGATGGAAAGGGGAGGGATATGGAGTTAGAGATAGGAGGAGGAATGGAGAGAGGGAGGGGAGGGAGGGATGGAAAGGGGAGGGATATGGAGTTAGAGATAGGAGGAGGGATGGAGAGAGGGAGGGGAGGGAGGGATGGAGAGAGGGTAATACCTCCTTCATATTCACCTCCACGTATCAATCAATGAAATGTATTTATAAATCCCTTCATACATCAGCATACGTCACAAAGTGCTGTACAGGAACCCAGCCAAAAACCACAAACAGCAGAACCCCAGACTAAAATCCCCAACAGCAGAAACCCAGCCTAAAACCCCAACAGCAGAAACCCAGCCTAAAATCCCAAACAGCAGAACCCCAGACTAAAATCCCAAACAGCAGAAACCCAGCCTAAAACCCCAACAGCAGAAACCCAGCCTAAAATCCCCAACAGCAGAAACCCAGCCTAAAACCCCAACAGCAGAACCCCAGACTAAAATCCCCAACAGCAGAAACCCAGCCTAAAATCCCCAACAGCAGAAACCCAGCCTTTCATCCCCAACAGCAGAAACCCAGCCTAAAACCCCAAACAGCAAGCGTGCTGATGTAGGAGCAGGACAAAGCAGGAACCTAAGAGGAAACCTAGAGAGGAACCAGGCTCTGAGCGGAAAAACTCCCTAGAGAGGCACGAACCTAGGAAGACACCTAGAGAGGAACCAGGCTCTGAGGGGAAAAACTCCCTAGATAGGCACGAACCTAAGAAGAAACCTAGAGAAACCAGGCTCTGAGAGGCAAAAACTCCCTAGAGATGCAGGAACCTAGGAAGACACCTAGAGAGGAACCAGGCTCTGAGGGGAAAAACTCCCTAGAGAGGCAGGAACCTAGGAAGAAACCTAGGGAGGAACCAGGCTCTGGGGGGTGGCCAGTCCTCTTCTGGCTGTATTGGGTAGAGGAACCAGGCTCTGAGGGGTGGCCAGTCCTCTTCTGGCTGAACTGGGTGGAGAGGATCCAGGCTATGAGGGGTGACCAGTCATCTTCTGGCTGTACTGGGTAGAGAGGAACCAGGCTATGAGGGGTGACCAGTCCTCTTCTGGCTATACTGGGTAGAGAGGAACCAGGCTATGAGGGTGGACATATAACAGTACATGGCCATTAAGCACGGATTGTTCTTCAAGATTTTCAAATGTTCATAGATGATCAGCAGCGTCAAATAATAACCGCAGTGTTTGTAGAGGGTGCAACAGGTCAGTGCCTCAGGAGGAAATGTCAGTTGGCTTTTCATAGTACAGCATTCAGAGTTCGAAACAGCAGGTTCGGGACAAGGTAGCACGTCCGGTGAACAGGTCAGTGTTCCATAGCCACAGGCAGAACAGTTGAAACTGGAGCAGCAGCACAGCCAGGTAGACTGTGGACAGCAAGCAGTCATCATGCCAGGTAGTCCTGAGGCATGGTCCTAGGGCTCAGGTCCTCCGGGAGGGGAGGGAGAGAGAGAGAATTAGAGGGAGCACACTTAAATTCACACAGGACACCGGATAAGACAGGATAATTACACCAGATAGGACAGACTGATCTTAGCACGCCGGCACAGACTATTGCAGCATAGATACTGGAGGCTGAGACAAGGGGTCGGGGGACACTGTGGCCCTGTTCGACGATACCCCCGAACAGGGCCAACTAGGCAGGATATAACCCCACCCACTTTGCCAAAGCACAGCCCCCACACCACTAGAAGGGATATCTTCAACCACCGACTTACCATCCTGAGACAACACAAGGCTGAGTATAGCCCACAAAGATCTCCTTCATCCTGTGAGCCCAAGGGTGGTGCTAAACCGGACAGGAAGGTCACGTCAGTGACTCAACCCACTCACGTGACACCCCTCCTAGGGACGGCATGGAAGAGCACCAGTAAGCCAGACTACACTCAATCATATGACGAAGAGATGAGTCTTCAGTAAAGACTTAAAGAGTCTGCGTATCTCACATGGGTAGGCAGACCATTCCATAAAAATGGAGCTGTATAGGAGTATCCAAAGCCCTGCCTCCAGCTGTTTGCTTAGACATTCTAGGGACAGTAAGCAGCCCTGCGTCTTGTGACCGTAGTGTATGTGTAGGTAGGTACGACAGGACCAAATCAGAGAGATAGGTAGATGCAAGTCCATGTAATGCTTAGCAGTAAAACCTTGAAATCAGCCCTTGCCTTATCAGGAAGGCAGTGTAGGGAGACTATCAGTGGAGTAATATGATCACATTTTTGGTTCTAGTAGAGATTCTAGCAGCCGTATTTAGCACTAACTGAAGTTTATTTACATTTACATTTACATTTAAGTCATTTAGCAGACGCTCTTATCCAGGGCGACTTACAAATTGGTGCATTCACCTTATGACATCCAGTGGAACAGTCACTTTGCAATAGTGCATCTAAATCTTAAAGGGGGGGGGGGGGGGGGGTGAGAAGGATTACTTTATCCTATCCTAGGTATTCCTTAAAGAGGTGGGGTTTCAGGTGTCTCCGGAAGGTGGTGATTGACTCCGCTGTCCTAGCATCGTGAGGGAGTTTGTTCCACCATTGGGGGGGCCAGAGCAGCGAACAGTTTTGACTGGGCTGAGCGGGAACTGTACTTCCTCAGTGGTAGGGAGGCGAGCAGGCCAGAGGTGGATGAACGCAGTGCCCTTGTTTGGGTGTAGGGCCTGATCAGAGCCTGGAGGTACTGAGGTGCCGTTCCCCTCACAGCTCCGTAGGCAAGCACCATGGTCTTGTAGCGGATGCGAGCTTCAACTGGAAGCCAGTGGAGAGACCGGAGGAGCGGGGTGACGTGAGAGAACTTGGGAAGGTTGAACACCAGACGGGCTGCGGCGTTCTGGATGAGTTGTAGGGGTTTAATGGCACAGGCAGGGAGCCCAGCCAACAGCAAGTTGCGGTAATCCAGACGGGAGATGACAAGTGCCTGGATTAGGACCTGCGCCGCTTCCTGTGTGAGGCAGGGTCGTACTCTGCGGATGTTGTAGAGCATGAACCTACAGGAACGGGCCACCGCCTTGATGTTAGTTGAGAACGACAGGGTGTTGTCCAGGATCACGCCAAGGTTCTTAGCGCTCTGGGAGGAGGACACAATGGAGTTGTCAACCGTGATGGCGATATCATGGAACGGGCAGTCCTTCCCCGGGAGGAAGAGCAGCTCCGTCTTGCCGAGGTTCAGCTTGAGGTGGTGATCCGTCATCCACACTGATATGTCTGCCAGACATGCAGAAATGCGATTCGCCACCTGGTCATCAGAAGGGGGAAAGGAGAAGATTAATTGTGTGTCGTCTGCATAGCAATGATAGGAGAGACCATGTGAGGTTATGACAGAGCCAAGTGACTTGGTGTATAGCGAGAATAGGAGAGGGCCTAGAACAGAGCCCTGGGGGACACCAGTGGTGAGAGCGCGTGGTGAGGAGACAGATTCTCGCCACGCCACCTGGTAGGAGCGACCTGTCAGGTAGGACGCAATCCAAGCGTGGGCCGCGCCGGAGATGCCCAACTCGGAGAGGGTGGAGAGGAGGATCTGATGGTTCACAGTATCGAAGGCAGCCGATACGTCTAGAAGGATGAGAGCAGAGGAGAGAGAGTTAGCTTTAGCGGTGCGGAGCGCCTCCGTGATACAGAGAAGAGCAGTCTCAGTTGAATGACTAGTCTTGAAACCTGACTGATTTGGATCAAGAAGGTCATTCTGAGAGAGATAGCGGGAGAGCTGGCCAAGGACTGCACGTTCAAGAGTTTTGGAGAGAAAAGAAAGAAGGGATACTGGTCTGTAGTTGTTGACATCGGAGGGATCGAGTGTAGGTTTTTTCAGAAGGGGTGCAACTCTCGCTCTCTTGAAGACGGAAGGGACGTAGCCAGCGGTCAGGGATGAGTTGATGAGCGAGGTGAGGTAAGGGAGAAGGTCTCCGGAAATGGTCTGGAGAAGAGAGGAGGGGATAGGGTCAAGCGGGCAGGTTGTTGGGCGGCCGGCCGTCACAAGACGCGAGATTTCATCTGGGGAGAGAGGGGAGAAAGAGGTCAGAGCACAGGGTAGGGCAGTGTGAGCAGAACCAGCGGTGTCGTTTGACTTAGCAAACGAGGATCGGATGTCGTCGACCTTCTTTTCAAAATGGTTGACGAAGTCATCTGCAGAGAGGGAGGAGGGGGAGGGGGAGGATTCAGGAGGGAGGAGAAGGTGGCAAAGAGCTTCCTAGGGTTAGAGGCAGATGCTTGGAATTTAGAGTGGTAGAAAGTGGCTTTAGCAGCAGAGACAGAGGAGGAAAATGTAGAGAGGAGGGAGTGAAAGGATGCCAGGTCCGCAGGGAGGCGAGTTTTCCTCCATTTCCGCTCGGCTGCCCGGAGCCCTGTTCTGTGAGCTCGCAATGAGTCATCGAGCCACGGAGCGGGAGGGGAGGACCGAGCCGGCCTGGAGGATAGGGGACATAGAGAGTCAAAGGATGCAGTGAGGGAGGAGAGGAGGGTTGAGGAGGCAGAATCAGGAGATAGGTTGGAGAAGGTTTGAGCAGAGGGAAGAGATGATAGGATGGAAGAGGAGAGAGTAGCGGGGGAGAGAGAGCGAAGGTTGGGACGGCGCGATACCATCCGAGTAGGGGCAGTGTGGGAGGTGTTGGATGAGAGCGAGAGGGAAAAGGATACAAGGTAGTGGTCGGAGACTTGGAGGGGAGTTGCAATGAGGTTAGTGGAAGAACAGCATCTAGTAAAGATGAGGTCGAGCGTATTGCCTGCCTTGTGAGTAGGGGGGGAAGGTGAGAGGGTGAGGTCAAAAGAGGAGAGGGGTGGAAAGAAGGAGGCAGAGAGGAATGAGTCAAAGGTAGACATGGGGAGGTTAAATTCGCCCAGAACTGTGAGAGGTGAGCCGTCCTCAGGAAAGGAGCTTATCAAGGCATCAAGCTCATTGATGAACTCTCCGAGGGAACCTGGAGGGCGATAAATGATAAGGATGTTAAGCTTGAAAGGGCTGGTAACTGTGACAGCATGGAATTCAAAGGAGGCGATAGACAGATGGGTAAGGGGAGAAAGAGAGAATGACCACTTGGGAGAGATGAGGATCCCGGTGCCACCACCCCGCTGACCAGAAGCTCTCGGGGTGTGCGAGAACACGTGGGCGGACGAAGAGAGAGCAGTAGGAGTAGCAGTGTTGTCTGTGGTGATCCATGTTTCCGTCAGTGCCAAGAAGTCGAGGGACTGGAGGGAGGCATAGGCTGAGATGAACTCTGCCTTGTTGGCAGCAGATCGGCAGTTCCAGAGGCTACCGGAGACCTGGAACTCCACGTGGGTCGTGCGCGCTGGGACCACCAGATTAGGGTGTCCGCAGCCATGCAGTGTGGAGCGTTTGTATGGTCTGTGCAGAGAGGAGAGAACAGGGATAGACAGACACATAGTTGACAGGCTACAGAAGAGGCTACGCTAAATGCAAAGGAGATTGGAATGACAAGTGGACTACACGTCACGAATGTTCAGAAAGTTAAGCTTATGTAGCAAGAATCTTATTGACTAAAATTATTAAAATGATACAGTACTGCTGAAGTAGGCTAGCTGGCAGTGGGTGCGTTGTTGACACTACACTAATCAAGTCGTTCCGTTGAGTGTAATAGTTTCGACAGTGCTGCTATTCGGGGACTAGCTGGCTAGCTAGCAGTGTTGTTTACGTTACGTTGCGTTAAAAGAACGACAATAGCTGGCTAGCTAACCTAGAAAATCGCTCTAGACTACACAATTATTTTTGATACAAAGACGGCTATGTAGCTATCTATGTAGCTAGCTACGATCAAACAAATCAAACCGTTGTACTGTACTGAAATTAAATGAAAATGTGATACTACCTGTGAATGCGACCGAGTTGTTGAGTCTATTCGGTAGACGTTGGCTAGCTGTTGGCTAGCTGTCGGCTAGCTGTTGGCTAGCTGTTGGCTAGCTAGCAGAGTCTCCTACGTTAAGGACGACAAATAGCTGGCTAGCTAACCTCGGTAAATTAAGATAATCACTCTAAGACTACACACTCTAAACTACACAATTATCTTGGATACGAAGACAGCAAAGACAGCTATGTAGCTACATTTACATTTACATTTAAGTCATTTAGCAGACGCTCTTATCCAGAGCGACTTACAAATTGGTGCATTCACCTTATGACATCCAGTGGAACAGTCACTTTACAATAGTGCATCTAAATCTTAAAGGGGGGGGGGGATTACTTATCCTATCCTAGGTATTCCTTAAAGAGGTGGGGTTTCAGGTGTCTCCGGAAGGTGGTGATTGACTCCGCTAGCTAACACTACACTAATCAAGTCGTTCAGTTGAGTGTAATAGTTTCTCCAGTGCAGCTAATCAGTGGACGTTAGCTAGCTGGCTAGTGAAGACTACGTTAGGACAGCGAAAAAAAAAAAAAAAAAAAAAAGTCTGTTCCCTATCAGATGACCAGTGGGAGAAGTATACATCACTGCTGCTCACCATGAACATCTCATCTTTTTGAGGATTTCAAAGTGTTGGAAAATGACATCCGGTTGCTTTCCTCTCCTTTCACCTTCAATGTGGATAACGCTCCTACTGTTTCCTCTCCTTTCACCTTCAATGTGGATAACGCTCCTACTGTTTCCTCTCCTTTCACCTTCAATATGGATAACGCTCCTACTGTTTCCTCTCCTTTCACCTTCAATGTGGATAACGCTCCTACTGTTTCCTCTCCTTTCACCTTCAATGTGGATAACGCTCCTACTGTTTCCTCTCCTTTCACCTTCAATGTGGATAACGCTCCTACTGTTTCCTCTCCTTTCACCTTCAATGTGGATAACGCTCCTACTGTTTCCTCTCCTTTCACCTTCAATGTGGATAACACTCCTACTGTTTCCTCTTCTTTCACCTTCAATGTGGATAACGCTCCTACTGTTTCCTCTCCTTTCACCTTCAATGTGGATAACGCTCCTACTGTTTCCTCTCCTTTCACCTTCAATGTGGATAACACTCCTACTGTTTCCTCTCCTTTCATCTTCAATGTGGATAACACTCCCACTGTTTCCTCTCCTTTCACCTTCAATGTGGATAACGCTCCCAGTGTTTCCTCTCCTTTCACCTTCAACGTGGATAACACTCCCACTGTTTCCTCTCCTTTCATCTTCAATGTGGATAACACTCCTACTGTTTCCTCTCCTTTCACCTTCAATGTGGATAACGCTCCCAGTGTGTCCTCTCCTTTCACCTTCAACGTGGATAACACTCCCACTGTTTCCTCTCCTTTCACCTTCAATGTTGATAACACTCCTACTGTTTCCTCTCCTTTCACCTTCAATGTGGATAACAACACTCCTACTGTTTCCTCTCCTTTCACCTTCAATGTGGATAACACTCCTACTGTTTCCTCTCCTTTCACCTTCAATGTGGATAACACTCCTACTGTTTCCTCTCCTTTCACCTTCAATGTGGATAACACTCCTACTGTTTCCTCTCCTTTCACCTTCAATGTGGATAACACTCCTACTGTTTCCTCTCCTTTCACCTTCAATGTGGATAACACTCCTACTGTTTCCTCTCCTTTCACCTTCAATGTGGATAACACTCCTACTGTTTCCTCTCCTTTCACCTTCAATGTGGATAACACTCCTACTGTTTCCTCTCCTTTCACCTTCAATGTGGATAACACTCCTACTGTTTCCTCTCCTTTCACCTTCAATGTGGATAACACTCCTACTGTTTCCTCTCCTTTCACCTTCAATGTGGATAACACTCCTACTGTTTCCTCTCCTTTCACCTTCAATGTGGATAACACTCCTACTGTTTCCTCTCCTTTCACCTTCAATGTGGATAACGCTCCTACTGTTTCCTCTCCTTTCACCTTCAATGTGGATAACGCTCCTACTGTTTCCTCTCCTTTCACCTTCAATGTGGATAACACTCCCACTGTTTCCTCTCCTTTCACCTTCAATGTGGATAACACTCCCACTGTTTCCTCTCCTTTCACCTTCAATGTGGATAACACTCCCACTGTTTCCTCTCCTTTCACCTTCAATGTGGATAACACTCCTACTGTTTCCTCTCCTTTCACCTTCAATGTGGATAACGCTCCCAGTGTTTCCTCTCCTTTCACCTTCAATGTGGATAACACTCCTACTGTTTCCTCTCCTTTCACCTTCAATGTGGATAACACTCCTCCTTTCACCTTCAATTTCCTCTCCTTTCACCTTCAACGTGGATAACACTCCTACTGTTTCCTCTCCTTTCACCTTCAATGTGGATAACACTCCCACTGTTTCCTCTCCTTTCACCTTCAACGTGGATAACACTCCCACTGTTTCCTCTCCTTTCACCTTCAATGTGGATAACACTCCTACTGTTTCCTCTCCTTTCACCTTCAATGTGGATAACACTTCTACTGTTTCCTCTCCTTTCACCTTCAATGTGGATAACACTCCTACTGTTTCCTCTCCTTTCACCTTCAATGTGGATAACACTCCTACTGTTTCCTCTCCTTTCACCTTCAATGTGGATAACACACCTACTGTTTCCTCTCCGTTCACCTTCAATGTGGATAACACTCCTACTGTTTCCTCTCCTTTCACCTTCAATGTGGATAACACTCCTACTGTTTCCTCTCCTTTCACCTTCAATGTGGATAACACTCCTACTGTTTCCTCTCCTTTCACCTTCAATGTGGATAACACTCCTACTGTTTCCTCTCCTTTCACCTTCAATGTGGATAACACTCCTACTGTTTCCTCTCCTTTCACCTTCAATGTGGATAACGCTCCCAGTGACCTGCAACTTGAGCTGATTGATCTTCAGTCTGATGCAGTGATTGGAGAACTATTCAGAACAATGTCACTGACGAGGTTCTATGCATCTCTCGATGAACACAACTTTCCAAAGATTAGGAGTCATGCTCAGAAGATGTTTGTACTGTTTGGGTGAACCTATGTGTGTGGACAGACATTTTCATATAACAAGTCAAGGCACAGATCATCTCTTACTGAAACTGAAACTGGAAACACTTATCTCCCTCACTAGCTTTAAGCACCAACTGTCAGAGCAGCTCACAGATTACTGCACCTGTACATAGCCCATCTATAATTTAGCCCAAACAACTACCTCTTTCCCAACTGTATTTAATTTATTTATTTTGCTCCTTTGCACCCCATTATTTTTATTTCTACTTTGCACATTCTTCCATTACAAATCTACCATTCCAGTGTTTTACTTGCTATATTGTATTTACTTAGCCACCATGGCCTTTTTTGCCTTTACCTCCCTTCTCACCTTATTTGCTCACATCGTATATAGACTTGTTTAAACTGTATTATTGACTGTATGTTTGTTTTACTCCATGTGTAACTCTGTGTCGTTGTATGTGTCTAACTGCTTTGCTTTATCTTGGCCAGGTCGCAATTGTAAATGAGAACTTGTTCTCAACTTGCCGACCTGGATAAATAAAGGTGAAAAAAAAAATACTGACTCTGACCTCTCAGCAATCCTGCGCATAGCGATGTCAGAAATGATACCTGACTTCACTGCTCTAGTCAATGCTCATCAGAGACTTCACTGCTCTAGTCAATGCTCATCAGAGACTTCACTGCTCTAGTCAATGCTCATCAGAGACTTCACTGCTCTAGTCAATGCTCATCAGAGACTTCACTGCTCTAGTCAATGCTCATCAGAGACTTCACTGCTCTAGTCAATGCTCATCAGAGACTTCACTGCTCTAGTCAATGCTCATCAGAGACTTCTCTGCTCTAGTCAATGTTCATCAGAGACTTCACTTCTCACACTGATTGAGTAGTTTAAATGTAATGTTACTCTCTCTCTCTCTTTGTGTTTTGGTGCCCGTTAACAAGAGTTCTGTCCTTGGTGCTCAGTGTATTTTTCCCTCTGTGTCGTTCATTGCATGTTCAATCATGAAATTACCAACCAAAAGGAGAAAATAAGTAGCATATCTGGATGGGATTTACAGTAGATACATCAAATCAAGCTTTATTGGTCACATACACATGGTTAGAAGATGTTATTGTGAGTGTAGAGAAATGCTTCTAGTCCTGACAGTGCAGTAATATCTAACAGGTAATATCTAACAATTACACAACAAAACCTAATACACACAATCTTGTCAAGGAATGGGATAAGAATATATAAATATATGAATGAGCAATGACAGAGCGGCATAGGCAAGATGCAATAGATGGTATAAAATATAGTATATACATATGAGATGAGTGATGCAAGATATGAAAACATTATTAAAGTGACAAGTGATCCATTTATTAAAGAGGCGAATGATTTCATGTCTGTATGTTGGCAGCAGCTTCTCTGTGTTAGTGATGCGTTGTGCAGACCACACCACCCTCTGGAGAGCCTTGCGGTTGTGGACGGAGCAGTAGCTGTACCAGGCGGTGATACAGCCTGACAGGATGCTCTTGATTGTGCATCTGTAAAAGTTTGTGAGGGTTTTAGGTGTTAAGCCAAATGGCTTCAGCCTCCTTAGGTTGAAGAGGCGCTGCTGAGCCTTCTTCACCACGCTGTCTGTGTGGGTGGACCAATTCAGTTTGTCTGTGATGTGTACGCAGAGGAACTTAAAACTTTTCACCTTCTCCACTGCTGTCCTTTCGATGTGGATGGGGGGGTGCTCCCTCTGCTGTTTCCTGAAGTCCACCATGTTTCCTGAAGTCCACGATCCTTTGTTTCGTTGAGTGAGAGGTTGTTTTCTTGAAACCACACTCCGAGTGCCCTCAACCCCTCCCTGTAGGCCGTCTCGTCGTTGTTGGTAATCAAGCCTACTACTGTTGTGTCGTCTGCAAACTTGATGATTGAGTTGGAGGCGTGCATGGCCACGCAGTCATAGGTGAACAGGGAGTACAGGAGGGGGCTAAGCATGCACCCTTGTGGGGCCCCAGTGTTGAGGATCAGCGAAGTGGAGGTGTTGTTTCCTAGGGTAATAGTCACAGTAGGTACAACATCTCCTAAACACTTCCTTATAAACTCACTCAATCAGCGTCCCAGTCCGCGTGATCAATACAATCTTTAAGCGTGGATTACGATTGGTCAGGCCAGCGTTGAATAGTCCTTAGCACGGGTACTTCCTGTTTGAGTTTCTGCCTATAGGAAGTGAGGAGCAAAATGGAGTCCGGGTCAGATTTGCAGAAAGGAGGGCAGAGGGGAGGGCCCGGATGTTAGAGTAACAATGGCCCAGTGTTTTTCCAGCGTGAGTGCTACAGTCGATATGCTGATAGAATTTAGGTGGCCTTGTTCTCAATTTGCTTTGTTAAAATCCCCAGCTACAATAAATGCAGCCTCAGGATATATGGTTTCCAGTTTGCATAAAGTCCAGTGTAGTTCTTTGAGGGCCTTGGTATCGCTTGAGGGGGGATATACACGGCCATGACAATAACCGAGGATCATTTCGTTGGGAGATAATACAGTCGGCATTTGATTGTGAGGAATTCTAGTTCAGGTAAACAAAATAACTTGAGTTCCTGTATGTTGTTACAATTACACCGTGAAATGTTAATCATGAAACATACACTCCAGCCCTTCTTCTTTCCGGAGAGATGTTTATCCCTGTCGGCGCGACGCACAAAGAATCCAGGTGGCTGTATCGACTCCGACAGCATATCCTGAGAGAGCCATGTTTCCGTGAAACAGAGTTACAATCCCAGGTGTCTCTCTGGAAAGCAACCCTTGCTCTAATTTTGTCTACCTTGTTATCTAGAGACTGGACATTAGCGAGTAATATACTCAGAAGCAGTGGGTAGTGTGCGTGCCCCTGAATTCTGACCAGAAGACCGCTCCGTCTGTCACGACCATCGTATGAATAATTGGACCAAGGCGCAGCGTGAGTAGAGTTCCACATTTTAATGATAGTGAAACTTCCAAAACAACAAAGATATAACGATCGTGAACCATGTAGCTCACATAGGCACTAATACAAAACCATATCCCACATTGCAGGTGGTAAAAAAGGACACACTAAGTATGATCCCCAATTAGAGGCAATGATCATCAGCTGCCTCCAATTGGGAACCATTACACACACCAACATAGAAATATAATACCTAGAAACCCCCCTAGTCCCCTCTATGGTCAGGGTGTGACACCATCTGCCTCTTCTCCTAAGGCGTTGTTTTGGGTCAGCCTTTGGAATCAGTTCAAATGCTCTGGGTGGTTCGGACAAAGGATCCGCTTCGGGAAAGTCGTAGTGCTGGTAAGTTGACGTCTCTCTTATATCCAATAGTTCTTCCTGGCTGTATTTTTTTATTTTAATTTTACCTTTATTTAACCAGGCAAGTCAGTTAAGAACATATTCTTATTTTCAATGACTGCCTGGGAACAGTGGGTTAACTGCCTGTTCAGGGGCAGAACGACAGATTTGTACCTTGTCAGCTCAGGGATTCGAACTTGCAACCTTTCGGTTACTAGTCCAATGCTTTAACCACTAGGCTACCCTGCCGCCCCATTACAGAAATCACATGACCCATTGGGACCTATTACATGAGTTACAGAAATCACATGACCCATTGGGACCTATTACATGAGTTACAGAAATCACATGACCCATTGGGACCTATTACATGAGTTACAGAAATCACATGACCCATTGGGACCTATTACATGAGTTACAGAAATCACATGACCCATTGGGACCTATTACATGAGTTACAGAAATCACTCTAACCACTAGGCTACGCTGCTGCCTCTACACTCTAACCACTAGGCTACCCTGCTGCCTCTACACTCTAACCACTAGGCTACGCTGCTGCCTCTACACTCTAACCACTAGGCTACCCTGCCTCCTCTACACTCTAACCACTAGGCTACCCTGCCGCCCCATTACAGAAATCACTCTAACCACTCGGCTACCTGCCGCCTCTACACTCTAACCACTAGGCTACCCTGCCTCCTCTACACTCTAACCACTAGGCTACCCTGACACCTCTACACTCTAACCACTAGGCTACCCTGCCACCTCTACACTCTAACCACTAGACTACCCTACCGCCTCTACACTCTAACCACTAGGCTACCCTGCCTCCTCTACACTCTAACCACTAGGCTACGCTGCCACCTCTACACTCTAACCACTAGGCTACCCTGCCACCTCTACACTCTAACCACTAGGCTACCCTGCCACCTCTACACTCTACCCACTAGGCTACCCTGCCACCTCTACACTCTAACCACTAGGCTACCCTGCCTCCTCTACACTCTAACCACTAGGCTACCCTGCCTCCTCTACACTCTAACCACTAGGCTACCCTGCCTCCTCTACACTCTAACCACTAGGCTACCCTGACACCTCTACACTCTAACCACTAGGCTACCCTGCCGCCTCTACACTCTAACCACTAGGCTACCCTGCCTCCTCTACACTCTAACCACTAGGCTACCCTGCCTCCTCTACACTCTAACCACTAGGCTACCCTGCCACCTCTACACTCTAACCACTAGGCTACCCTGCCACCTCTACACTCTAACCACTAGGCTACCCTGCCTCCTCTACACTCTAACCACTAGGCTACCCTGCTGCCTCTACACTCTAACCACTAGGCTACCCTGCCACCTCTACACTCTAACCACTAGGCTACCCTGCCACCTCTACACTCTAACCACTAGGCTACCCTGCCACCTCTACACTCTAACCACTAGGCTACCCTGACACCTCTACACTCTAACCACTAGGCTACCCTGCCTCCTCTACACTCTAACCACTAGGCTACCCTGCCACCTCTACACTCTAACCACTAGGCTACCCTGCCACCTCTACACTCTAACCACTAGGCTACCCTGCCACCTCTACACTCTAACCACTAGGCTACGCTGCTGCCTCTACACTCTAACCACTAGGCTACCCTGTCACCTCTACACTCTAACCACTAGGCTACCCTGTCACCTCTACACTCTAACCACTAGGCTACCCTGCCACCTCTACACTCTAACCACTAGGCTACCCTGCCACCTCTACACTCTAACCACTAGGCTACCCTGCCACCTCTACACTCTAACCACTAGGCTACCCTGTCACCTCTACACTCTAACCACTAGACTACCCTGCCTCCTCTACACTCTAACCACTAGGCTACCCTGCCACCTCTACACTCTAACCACTAGGCTACCCTGCCGCCTCTACACTCTAACCACTAGGCTACCCTGCCACCTCTACACTCTAACCACTAGGCTACCCTGCCACCTCTACACTCTAACCACTAGGCTACCCTGCCGCCTCTACACTCTAACCACTAGGCTACCTGCTGCCTCTACACTCTAACCACTAGGCTACCCTGCCACCTCTACACTCTAACCACTAGACTACCCTGCCACCTCTACACTCTAACCACTAGGCTACCCTGCCACCTCTACACTCTAACCACTAGGCTACCCTGCCACCTCTACACTCTAACCACTAGGCTACGCTGCCACCTCTACACTCTAACCACTAGACTACCCTGCCACCTCTACACTCTAACCACTAGGCTACGCTGCCACCTCTACACTCTAACCACTAGGCTACCCTGCCACCTCTACACTCTAACCACTAGACTACCCTGCCACCTCTACACTCTAACCACTAGGCTACCCTGTCACCTCTACACTCTAACCACTAGGCTACCCTGCCTCCTCTACACTCTAACCACTAGGCTACGCTGCCACCTCTACACTCTAACCACTAGGCTACCCTGCCACCTCTACACTCTAACCACTAGACTACCCTGCCACCTCTACACTCTAACCACTAGGCTACGCTGCCACCTCTACACTCTAACCACTAGGCTACCCTGCCACCTCTACACTCTAACTCTACCACTAGGCTACCCTGCCACCTCTACACTCTAACCACTAGGCTACCCTGCCACCTCTACACTCTAACCACTAGGCTACGCTGCCACCTCTACACTCTAACCACTAGACTACCCTGCCACCTCTACACTCTAACCACTAGGCTACCCTGCCACCTCTACACTCTAACCACTAGGCTACCCTGCCACCTCTACACTCTAACCACTAGACTACCCTGCCTCCTCTACACTCTAACCACTAGACTACCCTGCCACCTCTACACTCTAACCACTAGGCTACCCTGCCACCTCTACACTCTAACCACTAGGCTACCCTGCCACCTCTACACTCTAACCACTAGGCTACCCTGCCACCTCTACACTCTAACCACTAGGCTACCCTGCCTCCTCTACACTCTAACCACTAGGCTACCCTGCCTCCTCTACACTCTAACCACTAGGCTACCCTGCCACCTCTACACTCTAACCACTAGGCTACCCTGCCACCTCTACACTCTAACCACTAGACTACCCTGCCTCCTCTACACTCTAACCACTAGACTACCCTGCCACCTCTACACTCTAACCACTAGGCTACCCTGCCACCTCTACACTCTAACCACTAGGCTACCCTGCCTCCTCTACACTCTAACCACTAGGCCTACTGCCACCTCTACACTCTAACCACTAGGCTACCCTGCCTCCTCTACACTCTAACCACTAGGCTACCCTGCCACCTCTACACTCTAACCACTAGGCTACCCTGCCTCCTCTACACTCTAACCACTAGGCTACCCTGCCACCTCTACACTCTAACCACTAGGCTACGCTGCCACCTCTACACTCTAACCACTAGGCTACCCTGCCACCTCTACACTCTAACCACTAGGCTACCCTGCCACCTCTACACTCTAACCACTAGACTACCCTGCCACCTCTACACTCTAACCACTAGACTACCCTGCCTCCTCTACACTCTAACCACTAGACTACCCTGCCACCTCTACACTCTAACCACTAGGCTACCCTGCCACCTCTACACTCTAACCACTAGGCTACCCTGCCACCTCTACACTCTAACCACTAGACTACCCTGCCACCTCTACACTCTAACCACTAGGCTACGCTGCCACCTCTACACTCTAACCACTAGACTACCCTGCCACCTCTACACTCTAACCACTAGGCTACCCTGCCACCTCTACACTCTAACCACTAGGCTACCCTGCCACCTCTACACTCTAACCACTAGGCTACCCTGCCACCTCTACACTCTAACCACTAGGCTACCCTGCCACCTCTACACTCTAACCACTAGACTACCCTGCCACCTCTACACTCTAACCACTAGACTACCCTGCCTCCTCTACACTCTAACCACTAGACTACCCTGCCACCTCTACACTCTAACCACTAGACTACCCTGCCACCTCTACACTCTAACCACTAGACTACCCTGCCACCTCTACACTCTAACCACTAGACTACCCTGCCACCTCTACAGTCTAACCACTAGACTACCCTGCCACCTCTACACTCTAACCACTAGACTACCCTGCCACCTCTACACTCTAACCACTAGGCTACGCTGCCACCTCTACACTCTAACCACTAGACTACCCTGCCACCTCTACACTCTAACCACTAGGCTACCCTGCCACCTCTACACTCTAACCACTAGGCTACCCTGCCACCTCTACACTCTAACCACTAGACTACCCTGCCTCCTCTACACTCTAACCACTAGACTACCCTGCCACCTCTACACTCTAACCACTAGGCTACCCTGCCACCTCTACACTCTAACCACTAGGCTACGCTGCCACCTCTACACTCTAACCACTAGGCTACCCTGCCACCTCTACACTCTAACCACTAGGCTACCCTGCCTCCTCTACACTCTAACCACTAGGCTACCCTGCCTCCTCTACACTCTAACCACTAGGCTACCCTGCCACCTCTACACTCTAACCACTAGGCTACCCTGCCACCTCTACACTCTAACCACTAGACTACCCTGCCTCCTCTACACTCTAACCACTAGACTACCCTGCCACCTCTACACTCTAACCACTAGGCTACCCTGCCACCTCTACACTCTAACCACTAGGCTACCCTGCCTCCTCTACACTCTAACCACTAGGCCTACTGCCACCTCTACACTCTAACCACTAGGCTACCCTGCCTCCTCTACACTCTAACCACTAGGCTACCCTGCCACCTCTACACTCTAACCACTAGGCTACCCTGCCTCCTCTACACTCTAACCACTAGGCTACCCTGCCACCTCTACACTCTAACCACTAGGCTACGCTGCCACCTCTACACTCTAACCACTAGGCTACCCTGCCACCTCTACACTCTAACCACTAGGCTACCCTGCCACCTCTACACTCTAACCACTAGACTACCCTGCCACCTCTACACTCTAACCACTAGACTACCCTGCCTCCTCTACACTCTAACCACTAGACTACCCTGCCACCTCTACACTCTAACCACTAGGCTACCCTGCCACCTCTACACTCTAACCACTAGGCTACGCTGCCACCTCTACACTCTAACCACTAGACTACCCTGCCACCTCTACACTCTAACCACTAGGCTACGCTGCCACCTCTACACTCTAACCACTAGACTACCCTGCCACCTCTACACTCTAACCACTAGGCTACGCTGCCACCTCTACACTCTAACCACTAGGCTACCCTGCCACCTCTACACTCTAACCACTAGACTACCCTGCCTCCTCTACACTCTAACCACTAGACTACCCTGCCACCTCTACACTCTAACCACTAGGCTACCCTGCCACCTCTACACTCTAACCACTAGGCTACGCTGCCACCTCTACACTCTAACCACTAGGCTACCCTGCCACCTCTACACTCTAACCACTAGGCTACCCTGCCTCCTCTACACTCTAACCACTAGGCTACCCTGCCTCCTCTACACTCTAACCACTAGGCTACCCTGCCACCTCTACACTCTAACCACTAGGCTACCCTGCCACCTCTACACTCTAACCACTAGACTACCCTGCCTCCTCTACACTCTAACCACTAGACTACCCTGCCACCTCTACACTCTAACCACTAGGCTACCCTGCCACCTCTACACTCTAACCACTAGGCTACCCTGCCTCCTCTACACTCTAACCACTAGGCCTACTGCCACCTCTACACTCTAACCACTAGGCTACCCTGCCTCCTCTACACTCTAACCACTAGGCTACCCTGCCACCTCTACACTCTAACCACTAGGCTACCCTGCCTCCTCTACACTCTAACCACTAGGCTACTGCCACCTCTACACTCTAACCACTAGGCTACCCTGCCTCCTCTACACTCTAACCACTAGGCTACCCTGCCACCTCTACACTCTAACCACTAGGCTACCCTGCCTCCTCTACACTCTAACCACTAGGCTACCCTGCCACCTCTACACTCTAACCACTAGGCTACCCTGCCACCTCTACACTCTAACCACTAGGCTACCCTGCCACCTCTACACTCTAACCACTAGGCTACCCTGCCACCTCTACACTCTAACCACTAGACTACCCTGCCACCTCTACACTCTAACCACTAGACTACCCTGCCACCTCTACACTCTAACCACTAGACTACCCTGCCACCTCTACACTCTAACCACTAGACTACCCTGCCACCTCTACACTCTAACCACTAGACTACCCTGCCACCTCTACACTCTAACCACTAGACTACCCTGCCACCTCTACACTCTAACCACTAGGCTACCCTGCCACCTCTACACTCTAACCACTAGACTACCCTGCCTCCTCTACACTCTAACCACTAGACTACCCTGCCACCTCTACACTCTAACCACTAGGCTACCCTGCCACCTCTACACTCTAACCACTAGGCTACGCTGCCACCTCTACACTCTAACCACTAGGCTACCCTGCCACCTCTACACTCTAACCACTAGGCTACCCTGCCTCCTCTACACTCTAACCACTAGACTACCCTGCCTCCTCTACACTCTAACCACTAGGCTACCCTGCCACCTCTACACTCTAACCACTAGGCTACCCTGCCACCTCTACACTCTAACCACTAGACTACCCTGCCTCCTCTACACTCTAACCACTAGACTACCCTGCCACCTCTACACTCTAACCACTAGGCTACCCTGCCACCTCTACACTCTAACCACTAGGCTACCCTGCCTCCTCTACACTCTAACCACTAGGCCTACTGCCACCTCTACACTCTAACCACTAGGCTACCCTGCCTCCTCTACACTCTAACCACTAGGCTACCCTGCCACCTCTACACTCTAACCACTAGGCTACCCTGCCTCCTCTACACTCTAACCACTAGGCTACCCTGCCACCTCTACACTCTAACCACTAGGCTACGCTGCCACCTCTACACTCTAACCACTAGGCTACCCTGCCACCTCTACACTCTAACCACTAGGCTACCCTGCCACCTCTACACTCTAACCACTAGACTACCCTGCCACCTCTACACTCTAACCACTAGACTACCCTGCCTCCTCTACACTCTAACCACTAGACTACCCTGCCACCTCTACACTCTAACCACTAGGCTACCCTGCCACCTCTACACTCTAACCACTAGGCTACGCTGCCACCTCTACACTCTAACCACTAGACTACCCTGCCACCTCTACACTCTAACCACTAGGCTACGCTGCCACCTCTACACTCTAACCACTAGACTACCCTGCCACCTCTACACTCTAACCACTAGGCTACCCTGCCACCTCTACACTCTAACCACTAGGCTACCCTGCCACCTCTACACTCTAACCACTAGACTACCCTGCCTCCTCTACACTCTAACCACTAGACTACCCTGCCACCTCTACACTCTAACCACTAGGCTACCCTGCCACCTCTACACTCTAACCACTAGGCTACCCTGCCACCTCTACACTCTAACCACTAGGCTACCCTGCCACCTCTACACTCTAACCACTAGGCTACCCTGCCTCCTCTACACTCTAACCACTAGGCTACCCTGCCTCCTCTACACTCTAACCACTAAGCTACCCTGCCACCTCTACACTCTAACCACTAGGCTACCCTGCCACCTCTACACTCTAACCACTAGACTACCCTGCCTCCTCTACACTCTAACCACTAGACTACCCTGCCACCTCTACACTCTAACCACTAGGCTACCCTGCCACCTCTACACTCTAACCACTAGGCTACCCTGCCACCTCTACACTCTAACCACTAGGCCTACCCTGCCACCTCTACACTCTAACCACTAGGCTACCCTGCCTCCTCTACACTCTAACCACTAGGCTACCCTGCCACCTCTACACTCTAACCACTAGACTACCCTGCCTCCTCTACACTCTAACCACTAGACTACCCTGCCACCTCTACACTCTAACCACTAGGCTACCCTGCCACCTCTACACTCTAACCACTAGGCTACCCTGCCACCTCTACACTCTAACCACTAGGCTACCCTGCCACCTCTACACTCTAACCACTAGACTACCCTGCCACCTCTACACTCTAACCACTAGACTACCCTGCCTCCTCTACACTCTAACCACTAGACTACCCTGCCACCTCTACACTCTAACCACTAGACTACCCTGCCACCTCTACACTCTAACCACTAGACTACCCTGCCACCTCTACACTCTAACCACTAGACTACCCTGCCACCTCTACACTCTAACCACTAGACTACCCTGCCACCTCTACACTCTAACCACTAGACTACCCTGCCACCTCTACACTCTAACCACTAGGCTACCCTGCCACCTCTACACTCTAACCACTAGGCTACGCTGCCACCTCTACACTCTAACCACTAGGCTACCCTGCCACCTCTACACTCTAACCACTAGGCTACCCTGCCTCCTCTACACTCTAACCACTAGGCTACCCTGCCTCCTCTACACTCTAACCACTAGGCTACCCTGCCACCTCTACACTCTAACCACTAGGCTACCCTGCCACCTCTACACTCTAACCACTAGACTACCCTGCCTCCTCTACACTCTAACCACTAGACTACCCTGCCACCTCTACACTCTAACCACTAGGCTACCCTGCCACCTCTACACTCTAACCACTAGGCTACCCTGCCTCCTCTACACTCTAACCACTAGGCCTACTGCCACCTCTACACTCTAACCACTAGGCTACCCTGCCTCCTCTACACTCTAACCACTAGGCTACCCTGCCACCTCTACACTCTAACCACTAGACTACCCTGCCACCTCTACACTCTAACCACTAGACTACCCTGCCACCTCTACACTCTAACCACTAGGCTACCTGCCACCTCTACACTCTAACCACTAGACTACCCTGCCACCTCTACACTCTAACCACTAGACTACCCTGCCACCTCTACACTCTAACCACTAGGCTACCCTGCCACCTCTACACTCTAACCACTAGGCTACCCTGCCACCTCTACACTCTAACCACTAGGCTACCCTGCCACCTCTACACTCTAACCACTAGACTACCCTGCCTCCTCTACACTCTCTAACCACTAGACTACCCTGCCACCTCTACACTCTAACCACTAGACTACCCTGCCACCTCTACACTCTAACCACTAGGCTACCCTGCCACCTCTACACTCTAACCACTAGACTACCCTGCCACCTCTACACTCTAACCACTAGGCTACCCTGCCTCCTCTACACTCTAACCACTAGACTACCCTGCCACCTCTACACTCTAACCACTAGGCTACCCTGCCACCTCTACACTCTAACCACTAGGCTACCCTGCCTCCTCTACACTCTAACCACTAGGCTACCCTGCCACCTCTACACTCTAACCACTAGGCTACCCTGCCACCTCTACACTCTAACCACTAGGCTACCCTGCCACCTCTACACTCTAACCACTAGACTACCCTGCCACCTCTACACTCTAACCACTAGGCTACCCTGCCTCCTCTACACTCTAACCACTAGGCTACCCTGCCACCTCTACACTCTAACCACTAGACTACCCTGCCACCTCTACACTCTAACCACTAGGCTACCCTGCCACCTGTACACTCTAACCACTAGACTACCCTGCCACCTCTACACTCTAACCACTAGGCTACCCTGCCACCTCTACACTCTAACCACTAGACTACCCTGCCACCTCTACACTCTAACCACTAGACTACCCTGCCACCTCTACACTCTAACCACTAGGCTACCTGCCTCCTCTACACTCTAACCACTAGACTACCCTGCCTCCTCTACACTCTAACCACTAGACTACCCTGCCACCTCTACACTCTAACCACTAGGCTACCCTGCCACCTCTACACTCTAACCACTAGACTACCCTGCCACCTCTACACTCTAACCACTAGGCTACCTGCCTCCTCTACACTCTAACCACTAGGCTACCCTGCCTCCTCTACACTCTAACCACTAGACTACCCTGCCTCCTCTACACTCTAACCACTAGGCTACCCTGCCTCCTCTACACTCTAACCACTAGGCTACCCTGCCTCCTCTACACTCTAACCACTAGACTACCCTGCCACCTCTACACTCTAACCACTAGACTACCCTGCCGCCTCTACACTCTAACCACTAGGCTACCCTGCCACCTCTACACTCTAACCACTAGACTACCCTGCCACCTCTACACTCTAACCACTAGACTACCCTGCCACCTCTACACTCTAACCACTAGGCTACCTACCTCCTCTACACTCTAACCACTAGACTACCCTGCCACCTCTACACTCTAACCACTAGGCTGCCCTGCCACCTCTACACTCTAACCACTAGACTACCCTGCCACCTCTACCCTCTAACCACTAGACTACCCTGCCACCTCTACACTCTAACCACTAGACTACCCTGCCACCTCTACCCTCTAACCACTAGACTACCCTGCCTCCTCTACACTCTAACCACTAGGCTACCCTGCCACCTCTACACTCTAACCACTAGGCTACCCTGCCACCTCTACACTCTAACCACTAGGCTACCCTGCCTCCTCTACACTCTAACCACTAGGCTACCCTGCCACCTCTACACTCTAACCACTAGGCTACCCTGCCTCCTCTACACTCTAACCACTAGGCTGCCGTATGTAATAAGACTTAAGATTTCCTGATGTAAGAAATAATACAGAAAAAAAATGAAATACTGCAAAGTTTCCTAGAACGCGAAGTGAGGTGGCCATCTCTATCAACACAGTCATACACATGATGTATAATCCGGTAATATGATTCTGGCCCACGATGGCAAAAATATATTCTAATGTGGCCCTCCATGGTAAATAATTACCCAGGCCCCTGGTGTAGACCAGTTTGGGTTTCTAATCTCTCCAAAAGAATGTGGTGATCGGTGGTGTCAAAAGTGGCACTTAGGTCTAGGAGCACGAAGACAGTTGCAGAGCCTCGGTCTGACGCCATTTAAAGGTCATTTACCACCTTCATAAGTGCCGTCTCGGTGCTATGATGGGGTCTAAAACCAGACTGAAGCATTTCTTATACATTGTTTGTCTTCAGGAAGGCAGTGAGTTGCTGCGCAACAGTTTTTCAAATTACATTGAGAGGGATGGGAGATTCGATATAGGCTGAAAAAACTTGAGTGTCTCTATTGATCCTAGGTCCTGGCAGTGTTGTGCAGACTCAGGACAACTGAGTTTTGGAGAAATATGCAGATTCAAAGAGGAGTCCGTAATTTGCTTTCTAATGATCATGATATTTTCATCTAAGAAGTTCATGAAATTATAACTGCCGAAGTGAAAGCCATCCTCTCTTGAGAAATGCTGCGTTTTAGTTAGCTTTGCGACAGTTTCAAAAATAACAGGACAAAACTAGATCCAGGGTATAACTGTGCCAATGAGTAGGTCTGGAGATATGTTGGACAAAACTAGGTCTGGAGATATGTTGGACAAAACCCACTGAGTTGATGATGGCTTCGAAAGCCTTTTGTGGGTCTGTGGACTTTTCCATGTGAATATTAGAGTCACCAAAAATGCAAATATTATCTGCCATGACTACAAGGTCCGATAGGAATTCAGGGAACTCAGTGAGGAACGCTGTATAGGGCCCAGGAGGGATCTAAAATTAAGTAGCCCTATTTTGAGATGTGAGGTAACACAATCTCTTTCAATAATGGCAGGAATGGAGGAGGTCTTTATTCCAGTGAGATTGCTAAGGCGAACACCGCCATGTTTAGTTTTGCCCAACATAGGTCGAGGCACAGACACGGTCACAATGGGGATTTCTGAGCTGAACTACACTGACTTTGCTAATAGCAGACTCCACTATGCTGACAGGCTGACTAACAGCCTGCTGCCTGGTCTGCATCCTATCTCATTGTGGAGCTAGAGGAGTTAGAGCCATGTCTATGTTGGTAGATAAGATGAGAGCACCAGGCTTGGTCCTGTTTGTAGGTGAGTTTCAGAAAGAGGGCCAATTATCTACAAATTATATTTTTACTGCTGTAGAGCTCATCACTCTCCCTACCTGGGAGGGGGCCAGAGACAATTACTCGATGCCGACACATCTTTCTAGCTAATTTACATGCTGAAGCTATGTTGCACTTGGTGATCTCTGACTGTTTTATCCTAACATCGTTGGTGCCGACGTGGATAACAATATCCCTATACTAGGTAGTTAAGCCTTCCCTTTGACGTGGACAGAGAGTGGTAGGTTGGTATATAACTATACTGAGACAAACCAGGTTTTGACAGCTCATCGCAAGCTTTTTCTTCGACCCAGGCCTAATCATATAAACCTGATTAAATTAACTTGTTTTGTTAAAGCAGGCTGAAGCAAAAACCTGCACAGCCATTAACTCGATTGGCCACCCCTGATTTATCCAATCTTAGGGGGATAGTATCGAGGAACATGGAGAACACTGAGAGAAAGGTTGGAGAAAAAAACAGCCACACAAAACATGTTTACCACAGAACATTTTAATAAATTTAGACATGGAAAAACTGACAAAAGGCATTTTGTATGAAAGAAATTAGCTTAACTAACAACAGGCAGTTTCTTTCCACTGTCGGACTTCTATGTTACACTAGTATCATCATAGACAATCTCTCTAATGACTGACAGATGTCAATGAGACAGATGCTCAACCAGATCAGCAGAAGCAACATTATAACATCTTTCTTAGGTCAATAAGTTCACCAGCTAACTGGTCTTTCTCAGGTCAATAAGTTCATCAGCTAACTGTCTTTCTCAGGTCAATAAGTTCACCAGCTAACTGTCTTTCTCAGGTCAATACGTTCGTCAGCTCACTGTCTTTCCCAAGTCAATAAGTTCACCAGCTAACTGTCTTTCTTAGGTCAATAAGTTCATCAGCTAACTGTCTTTCTCAGGTCAATAAGTTCATCAGCTAACTGTCTTTCCCAGTTCAATAAGTTCACCAGCTAACTGTCTTTCTCAGGTCAATATGTTCACCGGCTAACTGTCTTTCTCAAGTCAATAAGTTCACCAGCTAACTGTCTTTCTCAGGTCAATAAGTTCACCAGCTAACTGTCTTTCTCAGGTCAATAAGTTCATCAGCTAACTGTCTTTCTCAGGTCAATAAGTTCATCAGCTAACTGTCTTTCTCAGGTCAAGAAGATCATCAGCTAACTGTCTTTCTCAGGTCAATAAGTTCATCAGCGAACTGTCTTTCTCAGGTCAATAACTTCATCAGCTAACTGTCTTTCTCGGGTCAATAAGTTCATCAGCTAACTATCTTTCCAAGGACAATAACTTCACCAGCTAACTGTCTTTCTCAGGTCAATAAGTTTGTCAGCTTACTGTCTTTCTCAGGTCAATAAGTTAATCGGCTAACTGTCTTTCTCAGGTCAATAAGTTCATCAGCTAACTGTCTTTCTCAGGTCAATAAGTTAATCGGCTAACTGTCTTTCTCAGGTCAATAAGTTCATCGGCTAACTGTCTTTCTCAGGTCAATAAGTTCATCGGCAAACTGTGTTTCTCAGGTCAATAACTTCATCAGCTAACTGTCTTTCTCAGGTCAATAAGTTTGTCTGCTTACTGTCTTTCTCAGGTCAATAAGTTTATCGGCTAACTGTCTTTCTCAGGTCAATAAGTTTGTCAGCTTACTGTCTTTCTCAGGTCAATAAGTTCATCGGCTAACTGTCTTTCTCAGGTCAATAAGTTCATCAGCTAACTGTCTTTCTCAGGTCAATAAGTTCATCAGCTAACTCTCTTGCCCAGGTCAATAAGTTCACCAGCTAACTGTCTTTCTCAGGTCAATAAGTTCATCAGCTAACTGTCTTTCCAAGGACAATAAGTTCACCAGCTAACTGTCTTTCTCAGGCCAGTAAGTTCATCAGCTAACTGTCTTTCCCAGGTCAATAAGTTCACCAGCTAACTGTCTTTCTCGGGTCAATAAGTTCATCAGCTAACTATCTTTCCAAGGACAATAACTTCACCAGCTAACTGTCTTTCTCAGGTCAATAAGTTTGTCAGCTTACTGTCTTTCGCAGGTCAATAAGTTAATCGGCTAACTGTCTTTCTCAGGTCAATAAGTTCATCAGCTAACTGTCTTTCTCAGGTCAATAAGTTAATCGGCTAACTGTCTTTCTCAGGTCAATAAGTTCATCGGCTAACTGTCTTTCTCAGGTCAATAAGTTCATCGGCAAACTGTGTTTCTCAGGTCAATAACTTCATCAGCTAACTGTCTTTCTCAGGTCAATAAGTTTGTCTGCTTACTGTCTTTCTCAGGTCAATAAGTTTATCGGCTAACTGTCTTTCTCAGGTCAATAAGTTTGTCAGCTTACTGTCTTTCTCAGGTCAATAAGTTTATCGGCTAACTGTCTTTCTCAGGTCAATAAGTTTGTCAGCTTACTGTCTTTCTCAGGTCAATAAGTTCATCAGCTAACTATCTTTCCAAGGACAATAACTTCACCAGCTAACTGTCTTTCTCAGGTCAATAAGTTTGTCAGCTTACTGTCTTTCTCAGGTCAATAAGTTCATCGGCTAACTGTCTTTCTCAGGTCAATAAGTTCATCGGCTAACTGTCTTTCTCAGGTCAATGAATTCATCGGCAAACTGTGTTTCTCAGGTCAATAACTTCATCAGCTGTCTTTCTCAGGTCAATAAGTTTGTCTGCTTACTGTCTTTCTCAGGTCAATAAGTTTATCGGCTAACTGTCTTTCTCAGGTCAATAAGTTTGTCAGCTTACTGTCTTTCTCAGGTCAATAAGTTCATCGGCTAACTGTCTTTCTCAGGTCAATAAGTTCATCAGCTAACTGTCTTTCTCAGGTCAATAAGTTCATCAGCTAACTTCTCTTGCCCAGGTCAATAAGTTCATCAGCTAACTATCAGCTAACTGTCTTTCTTTCAGGTCAATAAGTTCATCAGCTAACTGTCTTTCTCAATAAGTTAATCAATAAGTTCAACTGTCTTTCTCAGGTCAATAAGTTTGTCTGTCTTTCTCAGGTCAATAAGTTTATCAGCTAACTGTCTTTCCCAGGTCAATAAGTTCACCAGCTTTCTCAGGTCACTGTCTTTCTCAGGTCAATAAGTTTGTCAGCTTACTGTCTTTCTCAGGTCAATAAGTTCATCAGCTAACTATCTTTCCAAGGACAATAAGTTCACCAGCTAACTGTCTTTCTCAGGTCAATAAGTTTGTCAGCTTACTGTCTTTCTCAGGTCAATAAGTTCATCGGCTAACTGTCTTTCTCAGGTCAATAAGTTCATCAGCTAACTGTCTTTCTCAGGTCAATAAGTCTGACACTACTTGTCCAACCGCTCATTTGAAAGGCATTTTAGGGCCCGATTCAATCAGCCGTGTCAGGAGGTGCTGCGATAGAGCTATCAAATCCACAAGCGGTTCCAGGCAAACCTATCCTGGACGTTGCCAGTGGCTGCATTGAGTCACATTAAGATAAATACCATGCAGCCTTGTTTACAAGTTCCGATGACAACCAGCAGTTTCTCCGGGTGTTGAGAAAAGCATCAGGAAAAATGTAATTTCCTGGTGTGATACAAGGGACGATATTTTGGCGTTTTGTCATATTTTATCATTCCAGAATGTCCCCTCTATCTGGACTCCTAGACGAGGCTTCATTCGTCTTCGTGGAAACAAGTGTTAGAAAAGTCATTGGTTCGATAGAAAACAAAACAGTCCGAAGAAGAGAAGTCTCCAGTATTTGGTTCTGTTCTGTTCAGGCATTTTGATTGGTCCACATCCAGGTCAGGGGTGCAGAACAGAATCCATATCAGTCCTGGGGTGGGGGCACTGGGGGGAGAGGATGGTGTACGGAATCCATATTAGGAAGTTGTCCGTTTTCAAGCAAAACTACATCACAGGACAGACAAAATACCCTCGGACAGGGTCGTTTTTTGGTCGGGTGACAAGTCAATGTCAGGTGTCTAGTAGATGACCTCATAGACGGTGGCCTTCTTGTCTCCAGAGCCAGTCACAATGTACTTGTCATCCCCAGAGATGTCACAGCTTAGCACTGAGGATGACTCCTTAGACTGGAGAGAGAGGGAGAGGGGGGAGAGGGGGTAGGAGATAGAGAAGGGGACGGAGAGAAGGGGATGGAGAGAGAAGGGGACAGAGAGAGAGAGGGAGGAGGAGAGAGAGGGGGAGGATGGAGGGAGAGAGAGGGGGAGGAGGGAGAGAGAGAGAGAATGGGAGGATAGAAGGAGAGATAGAAGGAGAGAAGCAAAACCACACGATGATTGTCAAAAAGAAAAACTCCTTTGTATCAGAACTGATGTCAGTCAGCCATAAAACTGTCAGTCATACAACCAGTGTGAACTATTCACCTGGAATATGCTGGCTCCATAAGGGGTTCTCCATGCGTTCAGCAGGTTGTCTTTCCCGGTACTCACAAACCATTTACCTGCAGAGAGAGATGAGACTATCACAAACCATTTACCTGCAGAGAGAGATGAGACTATCACAAACCATTTACCTGCAGAGAGAGATCACAAACCATTTACCTGCAGAGAGAGATGAGACACCATTTACCTACAGAGAGAGATGAGACTATCACAAACCATTTACCTACAGAGAGAGATGAGACTATCACAAACCATTTACCTACAGAGAGAGATGAGACTATCACAAACCATTTACCTGCAGAGAGAGATGAGACTATCACAAACCATTTACCTGCAGAGAGAGATCACAAACCATTTACCTACAGAGAGAGATGAGACACCATTTACCTACAGAGAGAGATGAGACTATCACAAACCATTTACCTACAGAGAGAGATGAGACACCATTTACCTACAGAGACTATCACAAACCATTTACCTACAGAGACTATCACAAACCATTTACCTACAGAGACTATCACAAACCATTTACCTACAGAGAGAGATGAGACTATCACAAACCATTTACCTGCAGAGAGAGATGAGACTATCACAAACCATTTACCTACAGAGAGAGATGAGACTATCACAAACCATTTACCTGCAGAGAGAGATGAGACTATCACAAACCATTTACCTACAGAGAGAGATGAGACTATCACAAACCATTTACCTGCAGAGAGAGATGAGACTATCACAAACCATTTACCTACAGAGAGAGATGAGACACCATTTACCTACAGAGAGAGATGAGACTATCACAAACCATTTACCTGCAGAGAGAGATGAGACACCATTTACCTACAGAGAGAGATGAGACTATCACAAACCATTTACCTACAGAGAGAGATGAGACACCATTTACCTACAGAGAGAGATGAGACTATCACAAACCATTTACCTGCAGAGAGAGATGAGACTATTACAAACCATTTACCTACAGAGAGAGATGAGACTATCACAAACCATTTACCTGCAGAGAGAGATGAGACTATCACACACCATTTACCTGCAGAGAGAGATGAGCCTATCACAAACCATTTACCTGCAGAGAGAGATGAGCCTATCACAAACCATTTACCTGCAGAGAGAGATGAGACTATCACACACCATTTACCTGCAGAGACTATCACAAACCATTTACCTGCAGAGAGAGATGAGACTATCACACACCATTTACCTACAGAGAGAGATGAGCCTATCACAAACCATTTACCTACAGAGAGAGATGAGACTATCACAAACCATTTACCTACAGAGACTATCACAAACCATTTACCTACAGAGAGAGATCACAAACCATTTACCTACAGAGACTATCACAAACCATTTACCTACAGAGAGAGATGAGACTATCACAAACCATTTACCTACAGAGAGAGATGAGACTATCACAAACCATTTACCTGCAGAGACTATCACAAACCATTTACCTACAGAGAGAGATGAGACTATCACAAACCATTTACCTGCAGAGAGAGATGAGACTATCACAAACCATTTACCTGCAGAGACTATCACAAACCATTTACCTACAGAGAGAGATGAGACTATCACAAACCATTTACCTACAGAGACTATCACAAACCATTTACCTACAGAGAGAGATGAGACTATCACAAACCATTTACCTACAGAGAGAGATGAGACTATCACAAACCATTTACCTGCAGAGAGAGATGAGACTATCACACACCATTTACCTGCAGAGAGAGATGAGCCTATCACAAACCATTTACCTGCAGAGAGAGATGAGCCTATCACAAACCATTTACCTGCAGAGAGAGATGAGCCTATCACACACCATTTACCTGCAGAGACTATCACAAACCATTTACCTGCAGAGAGAGATGAGACTATCACACACCATTTACCTACAGAGAGAGATGAGCCTATCACACACCATTTACCTACAGAGAGAGATGAGACTATCACAAACCATTTACCTACAGAGACTATCACAAACCATTTACCTACAGAGACTATCACAAACCATTTACCTACAGAGAGAGATGAGACTATCACAAACCATTTACCTACAGAGAGAGATGAGACTATCACAAACCATTTACCTGCAGAGACTATCACAAACCATTTACCTACAGAGAGAGATGAGACTATCACAAACCATTTACCTGCAGAGAGAGATGAGACTATCACAAACCATTTACCTACAGAGACTATCACAAACCATTTACCTACAGAGAGAGATGAGACTATCACAAACCATTTACCTACAGAGACTATCACAAACCATTTACCTACAGAGAGAGATGAGACTATCACAAACCATTTACCTACAGAGAGAGATGAGCCTATCACAAACCATTTACCTACAGAGACCATCACAATCAGGAATCGGCAATAGGTCAAACACAATATGTTTCTTTGGCAATACATCAAACACAATATGTTTCTATGGCAATAGGTCAAACACAATATGTTTCTATGGCAATAGGTCAAACACAATATGTTTCTATGGCAATAGGTCAAACACAATATGTTTCTATGGCAATAGGTAAAACACAATATGTTTCTATGGCAATACATCAAACACAATATGTTTCTATGGCAATACATCAAACACAATATGTTTCTATGGCAATAGGTCAAACACAATATGTTTCTATGGCAATAGGTAAAACACAATATTTTTCTATGGCAATAGGTCAAACACAATATGTTTCTATGGCAATAGGTCAAACACAATATGTTTCTATGGCAATAGGTAAAACACAATATGTTTCTATGGCAATAGGTAAAACACAATATGTTTCTATGGCAATAGGTCAAACACAATATGTTTCTATGGCAATAGGTCAAACACAATATGTTTCTATGGCAATAGGTCAAACACAATACGTTTCTATGGCAATAGGTAAAACACAATATGTTTCTATGGCAATAGGTCAAACACAATATGTTTCTATGGCAATAGGTCAAACACAATATGTTTCTATGGCAATAGGTCAAACACAATATGTTTCTGGCAAGAAACACGCTGTTGAATAGAGACTAAACAGACGAATAGATAGACAGATATACAGACAGCTAGATAGCCAGGCAGGCAGACAGTCAGACAGGCAGGCAGCCAGTAAGACAGCAGGCAGACAGTCAGACAGGCAGGCAGCCAGTAAGACAGCAGGCAGACAGTCAGACAGGCAGGCAGGCAGCCAGTCAGACAGCAGGCAGACAGTCAGGCAGCCAGCCAGCCAGCCAGCCAGACAGCCAGCCAGCCAGACAGACAGCCAGCCAGCCAGCCAGCCAGACAGACAGACAGACAGACAGACAGACAGACAGACAGACAGGCAGGCAGCCAGGTAGCCAGACAGGCAGCCAGCCAGTCAGACAGCAGGCAGTCAGACAGCCAGTCAGACAGCCAGGCAGTCAGACAGCAGGCAGCCAGGCAGCCAGTCAGCCAGCAGCCAGCCAGTCAGCCAGCCAGTCAGACAGACAGACAGACTGGCAGCCAGTCAGCCAGCCAGCCAGTCAGCCAGCCAGTCAGCCAGGCAGTCAGACAGTCAGACAGACAGACAGTCAGACTGGCAGCCAGCCAGTCAGACAACAGCCAGACAGCCAGTCAGACAGCAGGCAGCCAGTCAGAGAGCAGCCAGCCAGGCAGCCAGTCAGACAGCAGACAGCCAGGCCTGTACGTACCACAGTGAGCAAACCTGAGGGAGAGGACACAGCTCTCATGGAGATGTAGCTGGTATTTCTCTGGCTTGGTGACGTGGAGCACCTCTACATGACTGTTCTCCATCCCTACAGCTAACCACTCCCCTGTAGGACAGTACCCTAGAGAGAAGATCTGGAGGACACACAACACACGCATTACAAAACAGGCAGTGTTTGTGAAAGTGTTGGGGAGTCAGGGGGACTGTGTGTGTACCTGTGAGGTGAAGTCATGCTGACGTAGCTGCCGTCCCTCCCTCAGGTCCCAGGAGCGTACGGTGTTGTCCAGACCTCCTGTCCACAGCTTGGTCCCATCGTGAGAGATATCTATACAGCTAGCCCCGTCCGTATGGCCTTGGAACTGCCTACACACACAGTAAAACACAATAATGACACAACACACAATAACACAACACACAATAACACAAGAACACACAACAACACACAATAACACAACACACAATAACACACAGTAGTTCATCAGTACTGAAAAAACACAATCAATATGGAAGTAACATAACATACACAAATATACAAAAGTCAAGAAGCACCCGTTGTTTAGGTCTAGCTGGGTTAACACCAGACCCTATCTGACCAGTATCTGGTTGTTTAGGTCTAGGTGGGTTAACACCAGACCCTAGCTGACCAGTATCTGGTTGTTTAGATCGGTCAACACCAGTCCCTAGCTGACCAGTGTCTGGTTGTTTAGATCGGTCAACACCAGTCCCTATCTGACCAGTGTCTGGTTGTTTAGGTCTAGGTGGGTCAACACCAGTCCCTAGCTGACCAGTGTCTGGTTGTTTAGGTCTAGGTGGGTCAACACCAGTCCCTATCTGACCAGTGTCTGGTTGTTTAGGTCTAGCTGGGTCAACACCAGTCCCTACCTGACCAGTGTCTGGTTGTTTAGATCGGTCAACACCAGTCCCTAGCTGACCAGTGTCTGGTTGTTTAGGTCTAGGTGGGTCAACACCAGTCCCTACCTGACCAGTGTCTGGTTGTTTAGGTCTAGGTGGGTCAACACCAGACTCTAGCTGACCAGTGTCTGGTTGTTTAGGTCTAGGTGGGTCAACACCAGTCCCTACCTGACCAGTGTCTGGTTGTTTAGGTCTAGGTGGGTCAACACCAGTCCCTACCTGACCAGTGTCTGGTTGTTTAGGTCTAGGTGGGTCAACACCAGACTCTAGCTGACCAGTGTCTGGTTGTTTAGGTCTAGGTGGGTCAACACCAGTCCCTACCTGACCAGTGTCTGGTTGTTTAGGTCTAGGTGGGTCAACACCAGTCCCTATCTGACCAGTGTCTGGTTGTTTAGGTCTAGCTGGGTCAACACCAGTCCCTACCTGACCAGTGTCTGGTTGTTTAGGTCTAGGTGGGTCAACACCAGTCCCTAGCTGACCAGTATCTGGTTGTTTAGATCGGTCAACACCAGTCCCTAGCTGACCAGTGTCTGGTTGTTTAGGTCTAGCTGGGTCAACACCAGTCCCTACCTGACCAGTGTCTGGTTGTTTAGATCGGTCAACACCAGTCCCTACCTGACCAGTGTCTGGTTGTTTAGATCGGTCAACACCAGTCCCTACCTGACCAGTGTCTGGTTGTTTAGGTCTAGGTGGGTCAACACCAGTCCCTAGCTGACCAGTGTCTGGTTGTTTAGATCGGTCAACACCAGTCCCTAGCTGACCAGTGTCTCGTTGTTTAGGTCCGTCAACACCAGTCCCTAGCTGACCAGTGTCTGGCTGTTTAGATCGGTCAACACCAGTCCCTACCTGACCAGTGTCTGGTTGTGAAGGTCCCAGACGGCGATGTTCCCGTCGCTGCAGCAGGAGAAGCAGACCTTGGCATCGGGGGAGATGGCGAGGGCATAGCAGGCCGGGGCGGAAGACGTTAGCTCTGCCTTGATACGCGGGGTGGGTGAGGCTAGGTCCCAGATTGAAAGTGTGGATGCTTCGCCTCCTATGATCAGAGTCCGCCCGTCATGCAGCAGCCGGCATGAACGGATGTAGTTGTCTCTGTTCTGATAGACGCACACAGGCATGTATACACAAACACACACAAACACACACAAAGAGGGTTATTGTTACTTGCGTTCAGATACACACAAGCATATACTATATATTGCTACTATCATAAAAACAACAGGATGTCCTATATATAGCTAGTAAACACAACAGGAAGTCCTATATATAGCTACTATCATAAACACAACAGGATGTCCTATATATTGCAACTAAACACAACAGGAAGTCCTATATATAGCTACTATCTAAAACAAAACAGGATGTCCTATATATAGCTAGTAAACACAACAGGAAGTCCTATATATAGCTACTATCATAAACACAACAGGAAGTCCTATATATAGCTAGTAAACACAACAGGAAGTCCTATATATAGCTAGTAAACACAACAGGAAGTCCTATATATAGCTACTATCTTAAACACAACAGGATGTCTTTTATATAGCTAGTAAACACAACAGGAAGTCATATATATATAGCTACTATCATAAACACAACAGGATGTCCTATATATAGCAACTAAACACAACAGGAAGTCCTATATATAGCTAGTAAACACAACAGGAAGTCCTATATATAGCTACTATCTTAAACACAACAGGATGTCCTATATATAGCTACTATCATAAACACAACAGGAAGTCCTATATATAGCTAGTAAACACAACAGGATGTCCTATATATAGCAACTAAACACAACAGGAAGTCCTATATATAGCTACTATCATAAACACAACAGGATGTCCTATATATAGCTACTATCATAAACACAACAGGAAGTCCTATATATAGCTACTATCATAAACACAACAGGATGTCCTATATATAGCTACTATCATAAACACAACAGGAAGTCCTATATATAGCTAGTAAACACAACAGGATGTCCTATATATAGCAACTAAACACAACAGGAAGTCCTATATATAGCTACTATCATAAACACAACAGGAAGTCCTATATAGAGCAACGAAACACAACAGAATGTCCTATATATAGCAACGAAACACAACAGGAAGTCCTATATATAGCAACTAAACACAACAGGAAGTCCTATATATAGCTACTATCATAAACACAACAGGAAGTCCTATATATAGCTACTATCGTAAACACAACAAGATGTCCTATATATAGCAACGAAACACAACAGGAAGTCCTATATATAGCTACTATCATAAACACAACAGGAAGTCCTATATATAGCTAATATCATAAACACAACAGGATGTCCTATCCCTCAAACAAACATGGTCCAAGCACACCAAGACAGTCGTGAAGAGGGCACGACATAACCTTTTTCCCCTCAGGAGACTGAAAAGATTTGGCATGGGTCCTCAGATCCTCAAAAGGTTCAACAGCTGCACCATCGAGAGCATCCTCACTGGTTGCACCACTGCCTGGTATGGCAACTGCTCGGCCTCTGACTGCAAGGCACTACAGAGGGTAAGTGTGTATGGCCCAGTACATCACTGGGGCCAACCTTTCTGCCATTCAGGACCTCTATACCAGGCGGTGTCAGAGGAAGGCCCTAAAAATTGTCAAAGACTCCAGCCACCCTAGTCATAGACTGTTCTCTCTGTTACCGCACGGCAAGGGGTACTGGAGCGCCAAGTCTCGGTTCAAGAGGCTTCTAAACAGCTTCTACCCCCAAGCCATAAGACTCCTGAACATCTAATAAAATGGCTCCCTGGACGATTGCCCCCCCCCCCCCCCTCTTTACATCGCTGCTACTCTCTGTTGTCATCTATGTATAGTCACTTTAATAACTCTACCTACATGTACATACTACCTCAACTAACCGGTGTCCCCACACATTGACTCGGTATCGGTACCCCCCTGTAAATAGTCTCACTATTGTTATTGTGGGGGGCAGCGTAGCCTAGTAAACAAAAGGTTGCAAGATCAAATCCCCGAGCTGACAAGGTACAAATCTGTCGTTCTGCCCCTGAACAGGCAGTTAACACACTGTTCTTAGGCCGTCATTGAAAATAAGAATTTGTTCTTAACTGACTTGCCTATTTAAATAAAGGTAAAATAAAGGTAACACATTTCACTGTGAGGTCTACTACACCTGTTGTATTCAGCATTTCACTGTGAGGTCTACTACACCTGTTGTATTCAGCATTTCACTGTGAGGTCTACTACACCTGTTGTATTCAGCATTTCACTGTAAGGTCTACTACACCTGTTGTATTCAGCATTTCACTGTAAGGTCTACTACACCTGTTGTATTCAGCATTTCACTGTGAGGTCTACTACACCTGTTGTATTCAGCATTTCACTGTAAGGTCTACTACACCTGTTGTATTCAGCATTTCACTGTGAGGTCTACTACACCTGTTGTATTCAGCATTTCACTGTGAGGTCTACTACACCTGTTGTATTCAGCATTTCACTGTGAGGTCTACTACACCTGTTGTATTCAGCATTTCACTGTAAGGTCTACTACACCTGTTGTATTCAGCATTTCACTGTGAGGTCTACTACACCTGTTGTATTCAGCATTTCACTGTGAGGTCTACTACACCTGTTGTATTCAGCATTTCACTGTGAGGTCTACTACACCTGTTGTATTCAGCATTTCACTGTGAGGTCTACTACACCTGTTGTATTCAGCATTTCACTGTGAGGTCTACTACACCTGTTGTATTCAGCATTTCACTGTGAGGTCTACTACACCTGTTGTATTCAGCATTTCACTGTCAGGTCTACTACACCTGTTGTATTCAGTATTTCACTGTGAGGTCTACTACACCTGTTGTATTCAGCATTTCACTGTAAGGTCTACTACACCTGTTGTATTCAGCATTTCACTGTAAGGTCTACTACACCTGTTGTATTCAGAATTTCACTGTAAGGTCTACTACACCTGTTGTATTCAGCATTTCACTGTAATATTCGGCGCATGTGACTCATGTAATTTGATTTGATTTGATTTACATAGCTACTATCATAAACACAACAGGAGACATGCGTTATTTGGTGGGCCAACACACACACCCTGGACAAATCATTTAGAGGAAGCACTTACCTAAGATGTAACGCAACACACACAACACACTCAATCACCAGACAGTCCTCTCTACCTACCGCTCTACCTCTCTCTCTACCTCTCTCTCTACCTCTCTCTCTACCCCTCTCTCTACCTCTCTCTCTACCTCTCTCTCTACCTCTCTCTCTACCTCTCTCTCTACCTCTCTCTCTACCTCTCTCTCTACCTCTCTCTCTACCTCCCGCTCTACCTCTCTCTACCTCCCGCTCTACCTCTCTCTACCTCCCGCTCTACCTCTTTCTCTACCTCCCGCTCTACCTCTTTCTCTACCTCTTTCTCTACCTCCCGCTCTACCTCTTTCTCTACCTCCAGCTCTACCTCTCTACCTCCCACTCTACCTCTCTCTACCTCTCTCTACCTCTTTCTCTACCTCCCGCTCTACCTCTTTCTCTACCTCCCGCTCTACCTCTCTCTACCTCCCGCTCTACCTCTCTCTACCTCTTTCTCTACCTCCCGCTCTACCTCTTTCTCTACCTCCCGCTCTACCTCTTTCTCTACCTCCCGCTCTACCTCTTTCTCTACCTCCCGCTCTACCTCTTTCTCTACCTCCCGCTCTACCTCTTTCTCTACCTCCAGCTCTACCTCTTTCTCTACCTCCCGCTCTACCTCTCTCTACCTCTCTCTCTACCTCTCTCTCTACCTCCCGCTCTACCTCTTTCTCTACCTCCCTCTCTACCTCTTTCTCTACCTCTTTCTCTACCTCTTTCTCTACCTCCCGCTCTACCTCTTTCTCTACCTCCCGATCTACCTCTCTCTACCTCTCGCTCTACCTCTCTCTACCTCTTTCTCTACCTCTCTCTCTACCTCCCGCTCTACCTCTCTCTACCTCTCTCTCTACCTCTCTCTACCTCCCGCTCTACCTCTTTCTCTACCTCTTTCTCTACCTCCCGCTCTACCTCTCGCTCTACCCCTCGCTCTACCTCCTGCTCTACCTCTCTCTCGACCTCTCTCTCGACCTCCCTCTCGACATCCCTCTCTTCTCTCTCTACCTCCCACTCTACCTCTTTCTCTACCTCCCGCTCTACCTCTCGCTCTACCTCCCGCTCTACCTCTCGCTCTACCTCCCGCTCTACCTCTCGCTCTACCTCCCGCTCTACCTCTTTCTCTATCTCCCGCTCTACATCTTTCTCTACCTCTCTCTCTACCTCCCTCTCGACCTCCCTCTCTTCTCTCTCTACCTCCCGCTCTACCTCCCTCTCGACCTCCCTCTCGACCTCCCTCTCTTCTCTCTCTACCTCCCGCTCTACCTCTCTCTCTACCTCCCTCTACCTCTCTCTCTACCTCTCTCTCGACCTCTCTCTCGACCTCCCTCTCTCCTCTCTCGACCACCCTCTCGACCTCCCTCTCTACCTCTCTCTCTACCTCCCTCTCTACCTCCCTCCCTTCTCTCTCGACCTCCCTCTCTTCTCTCTTGACCTCCCTCTCTTCTCTCCAGACCTCCCTCTCTTCTCTCCAGACCTCCCTCTCTTCACTCCAGACCTCCCTCTCTTCTCTCTACCTCCCCCTCTACCTCCCTCTCTACCTCCCTCCCTTCTCTCTCGATCTCCCTCTCTTCTCTCTTGACCTCCCTGTCGACCTTCCTCCCTCAATCCCTTTTTAGTTTTAAAGCTTAGTTTGATTAATTTTTCATTGCTAATGCGGTGGGTGGTCTTATGTTTAAACAATAACAAAATTAATTAATTGTTTAATTTTAATTTATTCTTGACTATCTAGTTATCAAAGATTATATTAAAAAGTAAATAGATTGGAAAAGATAATGGACCCCCCCCAGGCAGCCCGCACCAAGATGTAAATGGCAGAAACACTTCCTGTATAGGATTCTCACCAGACAGTCTAGTTGTGACACAGGGCTCTTGCTGCCGGGCTGGCTGATGTCCCAGATCTTGACACAGCCCTTCCCTCCTGTGTAGACGTGTCTGGTTGGGTTGGATATAGTGACAGCACACACCACCTCGCCGTGGCTCAGCGTGTTGATCTGACGGGCGTGCCGGGGAATCCCTGGGCCTATCAGGGCGTCCGGAGGGAACGGTACCGGCTGCATCTGGCCCTCTGTACTCACGTGGAAGGAGTAGGCTCTTAGAGGAGGAGAGGTGATGAAGAGGAGGGTTTATTTTATATTCTGATCTAGAGAATCTATTTTTCAAAAGCATCCACGTGAAAAAGGGAAACGTACGGTTTTCCTCCAGGAGTGCCAGAGAGGTTGGGAGGAAGACCAGGGACCCTCATGTGGTGGTGGGGGTCAAAACCAACCTGGAGGAGAACAGAAGAGAGATTCATGTATTATCTCTTAAGGAAATCATTCAAGCATCTTGTACCCTTCAAACAAAAATGCAGTTTAAATGATGCACTTTTATGTGACTTTCAATTGATATTGTTCAAACATTGCCCATTGATGTGATTAGATGGCGGCTGTAGCCTGGCGGTTATGAGTGTTGGGCAAGTAACCAAATTGTCGCTGGTTCGAATCCTAGAGCAGACTAGGTGAAAAATATGCCGATGTGCCCTTGAGCAAGGCACCTACCACTTACTGATCCTGTATGTCACTCAAGATAAGAGTGCTTTTACACCTGCATTGTTTGCTGTTTGGGGTTTTAGGCTGGGTTTCTCTGTACAGCACTTTGAGATATCAGCTGATGTACGAAGGGCTATATAAATAAATGTGATTTGATTTGATTTTGATCTGCTAAATTACCAAAATGTACTCCTGACCAATTCTGCTATTTTTAAAATATTTTTTGTTGTTGCTGATCTTAACCTTTTTTGTACATAACATCTCCCTCATCGTTTCCTATGACCAAAAACGGCTTCTGGACATCGGAAAAGCTAATACTAACCTCGTAATATCCTATTTTTCTCTTAGTCTGGGTTGAGGTCAGGGCTCTGTGCAGGCCAGTCAAGTTCTTCCATACCGATCTTGACAAACGCTTTTTGCACGGGGCACTGTCATGCTGAAACAGGAAAGGGCCTTCCCCAAACTGTTGCCAGAAACAGCAACAACAAAGTTGGAAAAACAGAATTGTATGCGGTACAGTTAAGATTTCCATTCACTGGAACTAAGGGGCATTGCTGAAATCATGAAAACCAGCCCCATACCCTTATTCATCCTCCACCAAACTTTACAGTTGGCACTATGCATTAAGGCAGGTAGCGTTCTCCTGGCATCGGCCAAACCCAGATTTCTCCGTTGGACTGCCAGATGATGAAGTGTGATTCATCACTCCAGAGAACACGTTTCCACTGCTCCAGAGTCTAATAGCGACAAGTTTTACACCCCTCCAGCCGACGTTTGGCATTGCGCATGGTGATCTTAGGCTTGTGTGAAGCTGCTCGGCCATGGAAACCCATTTCAGAAAGCCCCAGACAAACCGTTCTTGTGATGAAGTTGCTTCCAGAAACAGTTTGGAACTTAGTAGTGGGTGTTGCAACTGAAGACAGACGATTTTTATGCTCTACGTACTTGGCAGCTGAGCCGTTGTTGCTCCTACGTATTTGGCGGCTGAGCCGTTGTTGCTCCTACGTATTTGGCGGCTGAGCCGTTGTTGCTCCTACGTATTTGGCGGCTGAGCCGTTGTTGCTCCTAGGCGGTTCCCCTTCACAATAACAGCAATTATAGTTGACTGGGGCAAGTGCTGTACACCTGTCAGCAAATAGGCGAATCCACTCATTTGAAGGGGTGTCCACATACTATTGTGTATATAGTATTGTTACAGGCTTTGGATTTTCAATTTATGTTTTGACGGTTGGACTTTAGCACGAAGGGGGCACCAATTGGTGTTTCACCTGTGCTGGCCCAGGTGATATTTAAGAGCTGCTGGCCCAGGTGATATTTAAAAGCTGCTGGCCCAGGTGATATTTAAAGAGTGGTTGGCCAAGGTGATATTTAAAGTGTGGCTGGCCCAGGTGATATTTAAGAGCTGCTGGCCCAGGTGATATTTAAGAGCTGCTGACCCAGGTGATATTTAAAGTGTGGCTGGCCCAGGTGATATTTAAAGAGTGGCTGGCCCAGGTGATATTTAAAGAGTGGCTGGCCCAGGTGATATTTAACAGTGTCTGGCCCAGGTGATATTTAAAGTGTGGCTGGCCCAGGTGATATTTAAAGAGTGGCTGGCCCAGGTGATATTTAAGAGCGGTTGGCCCAGGTGATATTTAAAGAGTGGCTGGCCCAGGTGATATTTAAAGTGTGGCTGGCCCAGGTGATATTTAAAGAGTGGCTGGCCCAGGTGATATTTAAAGAGTGGCTGGCCCAGGTGATATTTAAAGAGTGGCTGGCCCAGGTGATATTTAAAGAGTGGCTGGCCCAGGTGATATTTAAAAGCGGTTGGCCCAGGTGATATTTAAAGAGTGGCTGGCCCAGGTGATATTTAAAGTGTGGCTGGCCCAGGTGATATTTAAAGAGTGGTTGGCCCAGGTGATATTTAAGAGCGGTTGGCCCAGGTGATATTTAAAGAGCGGTTGGCCCAGGTGATATTTAAGAGTGGTTGGCCCAGGTGATATTTAAGAGCTGCTGGCCCAGGTGATATTTAAAGAGTGGCTGGCCCAGGTGATTTTTAAGAGCTGCTGGCCCAGGTGATATTTAAAGAGTGTCTGGCCCAGGTGATATTTAAGAGTGTCTGGCCCAGGTGATATTTAAAGAGTGGCTGGCCCAGGTGATATTTAAAGAGTGGCTGGCCCAGGTGATATTTAAAGAGTGGCTGGCCCAGGTGATATTTAAAGAGTGGCTGGCCCAGGTGATATTTAAAGAGCTGCTGGCCCAGGTGATATTTAAAGAGTGGCTGGCCCAGGTGATATTTAAAAAGCTGCTGGCCCAGGTGATATTTAAAGAGTGGCTGGCCCAGGTGATATTTAAGAGCGGTTGGCCCAGGTGATATTTAAAGAGTGGCTGGCCCAGGTGATATTTAAAGTGTGGCTGGCCCAGGTGATATTTAAAGAGTGGTTGGCCCAGGTGATATTTAAGAGCGGTTGGCCCAGGTGATATTTAAGAGTGTCTGGCCCAGGTGATATTTAAAGAGTGGCTGGCCCAGGTGATATTTAAGAGCTGCTGGCCCAGGTGATATTTAAAGAGTGGCTGGCCCAGGTGATATTTAAGAGCTGCTGGCCCAGGTGATATTTAAAGAGTGTCTGGCCCAGTTGATATTTAAGAGTGTCTGGCCCAGGTGATATTTAAAGAGTGGCTGGCCCAGGTGATATTTAAAGAGTGGCTGGCCCAGGTGATATTTAAAGAGCTGCTGGCCCAGGTGATATTTAAAGAGCTGCTGGCCCAGGTGATATTTAAAGAGTGGCTGGCCCAGGTGATATTTAAGAGCGGTTGGCCCAGGTGATATTTAAAGAGTGGCTGGCCCAGGTGATATTTAAAGTGTGGCTGGCCCAGGTGATATTTAAAGAGTGGTTGGCCCAGGTGATATTTAAGAGCGGTTGGCCCAGGTGATATTTAAGAGCTGCTGACCCAGGTGATATTTAAAGAGTGGTTGGCCCAGGTGATATTTAAAGAGTGGCTGGCCCAGGTGATATTTAAAGAGTGGCTGGCCCAGGTGATATTTAAAGAGTGGTTGGCCCAGGTGATATTTAAGAGCTGCTGGCCCAGGTGATATTTAAAGAGTGGTTGGCCCAGGTTATATTTAAAGAGTGGCTGGCCCAGGTGATATTTAAGAGCTGCTGGCCCAGGTGATATTTAAAGAGTGTCTGGCCCAGGTGATATTTAAGAGTGTCTGGCCCAGGTGATATTTAAAGAGTGGCTGGCCCAGGTGATATTTAAAGAGTGGTTGGCCGAGGTGATATTTAAGAGTGGTTGGCCCAGGTGATATTTAAGAGCTGCTGGCCCAGGTGATATTTAAAGAGTGGCTGGCCCAGGTGATTTTTAAGAGCTGCTGGCCCAGGTGATATTTAAAGAGTGTCTGGCCCAGGTGATATTTAAGAGTGTCTGGCCCAGGTGATATTTAAAGAGTGGCTGGCCCAGGTGATATTTAAAGAGTGGTTGGCCGAGGTGATATTTAAGAGCTGCTGGCCCAGGTGATATTTAAAGAGTGGCTGGCCCAGGTGATATTTAAGAGCTGCTGGCCCAGGTGATATTTAAAGAGTGTCTGGCCCAGGTGATATTTAAGAGTGTCTGGCCCAGGTGATATTTCAAGAGTGGCTGGCCCAGGTGATATTTCAAGAGTGGCTGGCCCAGGTGATATTTAAAGAGTGGCTGGCCCAGGTGATATTTAAAGAGTGGTTGGCCCAGGTGATATTTAAGAGCTGCTGGCCCAGGTGATATTTAAGAGTGTCTGGCCCAGGTGATATTTAAGAGTGTCTGGCCCAGGTGATATTTAAAGAGTGTCTGGCCCAGGTGATATTTAAGAGTGTCTGGCCCAGGTGATATTTAAGAGTGTCTGGCCCAGGTGATATTTAAGAGTGTCTGGCCCAGGTGATATTTCAAGAGTGGCTGGCCCAGGTGATATTTCAAGAGTGGCTGGCCCAGGTGATATTTAAAGAGTGGCTGGCCCAGGTGATATTTAAAGAGTGGCTGGCCCAGGTGATATTTAAGAGCTGCTGGCCCAGGTGATATTTAAAGAGCTGCTGGCCCAGGTGATATTTAAAGAGCTGCTGGCCCAGGTGATATTTAAAGAGTGGTTGGCCCAGGTGATATTTAAGAGCTGCTGGCCCAGGTGATATTTAAGAGTGTCTGGCCCAGGTGATATTTAAGAGTGTCTGGCACAGGTGATATTTAAGAGCTGCTGGCACAGGTGATATTTAAGAGTGTCTGGCCCAGGTGATATTTAAGAGTGTTTGGACCAGTGCTCCAGTTGTATTGATAGATGAGGAGGGTGAACACCTTTAGTTGTATTGATAGATGAGGAGGGTGAACACCTTTAGTTGTATTGATAGATGTGGAGGGTCGACACCTTTAGTTGTATTGATAGATGAGGAGGGTGAACACCTTTAGTTGTATTGATAGATGAGGAGGGTGAACACCTTTAGTTGTATTGATAGATGAGGAGGGTGAACACCTTTAGTTGTATTGATAGATGAGGAGGATGAACACCTTTAGTTGTATTGATAGATGAGGAGGGTGAACACCTTTAGTTGTATTGATAGATGAGGAGGATGAACACCTTTAGTTGTATTGATAGATGAGGAGGGTGAACACCTTTAGTTGTATTGATAGATGAGGAGGGTCAACACCTTTAGTTGTATTGATAGATGAGGAGGGTCAACACGTTTAGTTAGCCCTCCCTATTTTAATTTCTAGACAAACAGTCCTTTATCTGATTTGGTTTTGCTCCAACTTTTTGGTTTGCTTCCTGTCTTTAAGTTTGGTGTTGGGATTTCTTCTGGTTTGCCTCTTCTTGGGCTCTCATGGTGGCTGTCCTTTAGATACCAGTCGTTGTTGCTAGTCATCTTTCAGTGGACACCCCCATGAGTGTCCTTCAGTGGACACCCCCATGAGTGTCTTTCAGTGGACACACCCATGACTGTCTTTCAGTGGACACCCCCATGAGTGTCTTTCAGTGGACACCCCCATGAGTGTCTTTCAGTGGACACCCCCATGAGTGTCTTTCAGTGGACACCCCCATGAGTGTCTTTCAGTGGACACCCCCATGAGTGTCTTTCAGTGGACACCCCCATGAGTGTCTTTCAGTGGACACCCCCATGAGTGTCTTTCAGTGGACACCCCCATGAGTGTCTTTCAGTGGACACCCCCATGAGTGTCTTTCAGTGGACACCCCCATGAGTGTCTTTCAGTGGACACCCCCATGAGTGTCCTTCAGTGGGCATCCCCATGAGTGTCTTTCAGAACCCCCATGAGTGTCTTTCAGTGGACACCCCCATGAGTGTCTTTCAGAACCCCCATGAGTGTCTTTCAGAACCCCTCCTAAAACCCCACCTGTTTGGTTCTGGTTGGTGTCAGTGACTCTTTGTTCGTTCCCCTTCTGTTTGAGCGACATTTTGTTTTCTTGCTGGGGAACGTAATGTGAGGGAAAATGTTATTGTCTGAAGACATAGCCTTGAATTGTACACAGTGTGCATCTTCTCTCACTATCCTTGTTCGTGATGGTGACTGTGACCTCCTCAGACCAATTGGCACAACGCCTAGAATATGTTCTGGAAGTTAAGATAGGAGACATTGCTGAGCCCGCAAGATAACAGCCAGGCACCTGCAGGAACCAACCCTGTCAACCATGCCTGCGTAGCCAGCCACCTGCAGGAACCAAGCCTGTCAATCATGCCTGTGTCATGACATTGGCCTGGGGGTAGGTTTATGACAGTCATAAATACCTCTTCCCCCCTTTTTCCTCTCTCTACTCTACGGATGTGACATTTGAAAACCCTTTGGTTAACATAGAGATTCTGGGAACATTTCACTGTTAGTCTCCACCTGTTGTTTATGGAGCATGTGACAAATAACATGTGATTTGATTTTGATATCGCTCAAACATTGTCCAACCACTTTATAATTTGTGTCAAAGAAAGAAGATTGAGTGACACTAATAAGATGGTGGACATGTGATTTGTTGTGAGTTGAGATGGGAGAATAGCGTACCACTTGTGATCGTCCGTAGGCCGCGACTGCAGCAGCTGCACTCATCTGAGGAGACAGGTTGTGTAGGGAGGCGTAGGCGCTGGCTCCGCCCAGGTCGCCATTCAGCCCGTTGAGGCTTGGGTGGGGCACCATGCCAAACGCACCCGGGTAAGGACACGGCAACGCCAGGGGACGCAGACCAGGGCCTGGAACAAACAACATAAGTCAACCCCCTAAGATCTAACAGCCTGGGTTCTACTAAGCTACAAATCAACCCCCTAAGATCTAACAGCCTGGGTTCTACTAAGCTACAAATCAACCCCCTAAGATCTAAAGGCCTGGGTTCTACTAAGCTACAAATCAACCCCCTAAGATCTAAAGGCCTGGGTTCTACTAAGCTACAAATCAACCCCCTAAAGTCTAAATCAAATCAAATTTATTTATATAGCCCTTCGTACATCAGCTGATATCTCAAAGTGCTGTACAGAAACCCAGCCTAAAACCCCAAACAGCAAACAATGCAGGTGTAAAAGCACGGTGGCTAGGAAAAACTCCCTAGAAAGGCCAAAACCTAGGAAGAAACCTAGAGAGGAACCGGGCTATGTGGGGTGGCCAGTCCTCTTCTGGCTGTGCCGGGTAGAGATTATAACAGAAAATGACCAAGATGTTCAAATGTTCATAAATGACCAGCATGGTCAAATAATAATAAGGCAGAACAGTTGAAACTGGAGCAGCAGCACAGTCAGGTGGACTGGGGACAGCAAGGAGCCATCATGTCAGGTAGTCCTGGGGCACGGTCCTAGGGCTCAGGTCCTCCGAGAGAGAGAAAGAAAGAGAGAATTAGAGAGAGCATATGTGGGGTGGCCAGTCCTCTTCTGGCTGTGCCGGGTGGAGATTATAACAGAACGTGGCCAAGATGTTCAAATGTTCATAAATGACCAGCATGGTTGAATAATAGTAAGGCAGAACAGTTGAAACTGGAGCAGGAGCATGGCCAGGTGGACTGGGGACAGCAAGGAGTCCTCATGTCAGGTAGTCCTGGGACATGGTCCTAGGGCCCAGGCCAGTTGAAACTGGAGCAGCAGCATGGCCAGGTGGACTGGGGACAGCAAGGAGTCATCATGTCAGGTAGTCCTGGGGCATGGTTCTAGGGCTCAGGTCCTCCGAGAGAGAGAAAGAAGGAGAGAAGGAGAGAATTAGAGAACGCACACTTAGATTTACACAGGACACCGAATAGGACAGGAGAAGTACTCCAGATAAACAAACTGACCCTAGCCCCCCGACACATAAACTACTGCAGCATAAATACTGGAGGCTGAGACAGGAGGGGTCAGGAGACACTGTGGCCCCATCCGAGGACACCCCCGGACAGGGCCAAACAGGAAGGATATAACCCCACCCACTTTGCCAAAGCACAGCCCCCACACCACTAGAGGGAAATCTACAACCACCAACTTGAGAGCCTGGATTCTACTAAGCTAACACCTGGAATTGCTAATTAGGATAATTTAGCTATTTGATTTAGTATTTTTTGACCCCTTTAAGTATAAAAAATATATTTAAAATCATTTTGATGAAACATTGAATTTGTTTCATCAAAATTATATATATATATATATATATATATATATATATATATATAAATAATAAATGGAACCACTTTTTTGTGGCACTAAAGTACTTCAATATACATTGAGTGGATAAAACATTAGGAACACCTGCTCTTTCTATGACATAGACTAACCAGGTGAATCCAGGTGAAAGCTATGATCCCTTATTGAGGAGACGGGTTAAATCCACTTCAATCAGTGTAGATGAAGGGGAGGAGACAGGTTAAATCCACTTCAATCAGTGTAGATGAAGGGGAGGAGACAGGTTAAATCCACTCCAATCAGTGTAGATGAAGGGGAGGAGACAGGTTAAATCCACTTCAATCAGTGTAGATGAAGGGGAGGAGACAGGTTAAATCCACTCCAATCAGTGTAGATGAAGGGGAGGAGACAGGTTAAATCCACTCCAATCAGTGTAGATGAAGGGGAGGAGACAGGTTAAAGAAGGATTTTTCAGCCTTGAGACAATTGAGACATGGTTAGTGTATGTGTGTCATTCAGAGGGTGAATGGGCAAGACAACATATGTAAGTGTCTTTGAACGGGGTATGGTAGTAGGTGTCTTTGAACGGGGTATGGTAGTAGGTGCCACCGGTTTGAGTGTGTCAAGAACTACAACGCTGCTGGGTCTTTCACGCTCAACAGTTTCCTGTGTGGATGAAGCAGTGGAGGTCGCTGCTCTTTAAGATCAGGGAGGACAATTTTATTTTGATAAATACAGACTAATTTCTATTACATTATATTGGATGACTGTCATTCATATTCCATTCACCCAGTTCAATGTAACATCAATAGGTTTAGGTTACTGTCATTCATATTCACCCAGTTCAATGTAACATCAATAAGTTTAGGTTACTGTCATTCATATTCCATTCACCCAGTTCAATGTAACATCAATAGGTTTAGGTTACTGTCATTCATATTCACCCAGTTCAATGTAACATCAATAGGTTTAGGTTACTGTCATTCATATTCACCCAGTTCAATGTAACATCAATAGGTTTAGGTTACTGTCATTCATATTCACCCAGTTCAATGTAACATCAATAGGTTTAGGTTACTGTCATTCATATGCACCCAGTTCAATGTAACATCAATAGGTTTAGGTTACTGTCATTCATATTCACCCAGTTCAATGTAACATCAATAGGTTTAGGTTACTGTCATTCATATTCACCCAGTTCAATGTAACATCAATAGGTTTAGGTTACTGTCATTCATATTCACCCAGTTCAATGTAACAGTGATAGGTTTAGGCTCCTACATGATACTAGAATGTTCCCTGTACCCATCGTGAGGTTACTACAACCTATGAATGAAAGTGTAAAACGTAGGTGCACACGGGTCAAGAGAACAATTAGACGAATCAAGGTGACAGACAGTGACACATTCAATACCTCCTTGCACACTCTTGCCTGCATCTATCTAATCTAGGTTGTAATCATTAGTCCAACAGTTGGAAATGAGAGTCTCTATTGGACAAATGCAGGTACGTTTATCCCCGTTTCATTCTGCTTGTTAACGAAACGTTTTTCAACAGAATCGGCTGAATGAATACACCGGTAATCACACGCAACCACAGGTCAGTTTCATAGCAGCCACATACAAACAGCATGATCATTTTGCTCGTTGTATAATTCCTTCTCACATCTACATGTTCCTCCTCCTATCACCTTATCTCTTCGCTTGTGGACTTTCTGTGACCAGGTGAAAAAACCTTCAAGACAGACCTTCATAACGCTACACACAGCCTATATCATTGTCACCATATAGCTAAAGTCATAGTCAACATAGTTAGTAAATCATCTACAATCAAGCAGTACAGAATACAGTCAGCAAGCAGTTTAGCAGTTACACCGCCGGGCCACGGTGGCAATAAATTAATAAAACCAAAAGTTTACTTTGACTTGGAAGAGATCCAGTGTTGGATAGCCATAACCAGCTAGCTAACATAGCATCCCTCTCTGTTGGATAGCCATAGCCAGCTAGCTAACATAGCATCCCTCTCTGTTGGATAGCCATAGCCAGCTAGCTAACATAGCATCCCTCTCTGTTGGATAGCCATAGCCAGCTAACTAACATATCATCCCTCTCTGTTGGATAGCCATAGCCAGCCAGCTAACATAGCATCCCTCTCTGTTGGATAGCCATAGCCAGCTAGCTAACATAGCATCCCTCTCTGTTGGATAGCCATAGCCAGATAGCTAACATAGCATCCCTCTCTGTTGGATAGCCATAGCCAGCTAGCTAACATATCATCCCTCTCTGTTGGATAGCCTCAGCCTGCTAGCTAACATAGCATCCCTCTCTGTTGGATAGCCTTAGCCAGCTAGCTAACATATCATCCCTCTCTGTTGGATAGCCTCAGCCTGCTAGCTAACATAGCATCCCTCTCTGTTGGATAGCCTTAGCCAGTTAGCTAACATACCATCCCTCTCTGTTGGATAGCCTTAGCCAGTTAGCTAACATAGCATCCCTCTCTGTTGGATAGCCATAGCCAGCTAGCTAACATAGCATCCCTCTCTGTTTGAGCCAGGTGTTTGGGTAGGCTAAACTAGCTAGCTGCAGTCGATGCTAGCTAAGTAAGTAAAAGCAAAACAAATCTATGTAGCTAGCTACATTTATGGGATTTCATGCTTTTCTGTCGTGTAAAAAGATGCAGTAGACTATATCATAACGGCACATTTGAGCTTTTTGGGGATTGGGATTGTATATTTATTTAAATCAAATGTATTTAATGTGTATCATCAGGCACAGGAAGCATCGGGCTTGAATGTTCTCTCAAAGCTCTAATCAAATCCAGATATAGGTCCATTTATATGCTTTATAATGCTTTTCAATGACTTACGGTTTTGGTTGGAAATATTGGGTTACCTGGGAAAAATGTGATTTATTCTAGGGTAGGCAACTTTTTTGTAAATATTCAACCCTAGTAGAATGCATGCCTAAAAAATGAGGCTGTTCTGAGGTCAAAGGGAGTTTTGTACACTCAGTGTACACCTAAATAAGTATTGTGGGTGTCATAGAGAATTCCATGGTGGGGTCATATTAGTGTAACAAACTGTTTGGGAGCTACAGACCGAAGTTGTGAGGTTCGTAGTGCCCAACACCATCGTGAGTCTCCCAAACCGCCACACCATCGTGAGTCTCTCAAACTGTTCAGACGGAACAGACGTTTTGTGATAAGACCCAAACTGCTGTAGCTCTGCCACCTTACACCACAAATGTGGAAAGCTGACATAGGAGAATGGAAAAGCAGATATCTCTTAGACTGACAAATTTCGATTTCGGGATTTTTCTGTTACGTTTATTAGATCTCTGCTGAATAAGAATCACCTGACCTGCCTGGTTGAAAAGGTTAAAGGTTCAACTGACCTGCCTGGTTGAAAAGGTTAAAGGAAGGTTCAACTGACCTGCCTGATTAAAAAGGTTAAAGGTTCAACTGACCTGCCTGGTTAAAAAGGTTAAAGGTTCAACTGACCTGCCTGGTTAAAAAGGTTAAAGGTTCAACTGACCTGCCTGATTAAAAAGGTTAAAGGTTCAACTGACCTGCCTGGTTAAAAAGGTTAAAGGTTCAACTGACCTGCCTGGTTTAAAAGGTTAAAGGAAGGTTCAACTGACGTGCTAGGTTAAAAAGGTTAAAGGAAGGTTCAACTGACCTGCCTGGTTAAAAAGGTTAAAGGTTCAACTGACCTGCCTGGTTAAAAAGGTTAAAGGTTCAACTGACCTGCTAGGTTAAAAAGGTTAAAGGTTCAACTGACCTGCCTGGTTGAAAAGGTTAAAGGTTCAACTGACCTGCCTGGTTGAAAAGGTTAAAGGTTCAACTGACCTGCCTGGTTGAAAAGGTTAAAGGTTCATCTGACCTGCCTGGTTAAAAAGGTTAAAGGTTCAACTGACCTGCCTGGTTGAAAAGGTTAAAGGTTCAACTGACCTGCCTGGTTGAAAAGGTTAAAGGTTCAACTGACCTGCCTGGTTGAAAAGGTTAAAGGTTCAACTGACCTGGAAAGTTAAAAAGGTTAAAGGTTCAACTGACCTGCCTGGTTAAAAAGGTTAAAGGTTCAACTGACCTGCCTGGTTAAAAAGGTTAAAGGTTCAACTGACCTGCTAGGTTAAAAATGTTAAAGGTTCAACTGACCTGCCTGGTTAAAAAGGTTAAAGGTTCAACTGACCTGCCTGGTTGAAAAGGTTAAAGGAAGGTTCAACTGACCTGCCTGATTAAAAAGGTTAAAGGTTCAACTGACCTGCCTGGTTAAAAAGGTTAAAGGTTCAACTGACCTGCCTGGTTAAAAAGGTTAAAGGTTCAACTGACCTGCCTGATTAAAAAGGTTAAAGGTTCAACTGACCTGCCTGGTTAAAAAGGTTAAAGGTTCAACTGACCTGCCTGGTTTAAAAGGTTAAAGGAAGGTTCAACTGACGTGCTAGGTTAAAAAGGTTAAAGGAAGGTTCAACTGACCTGCCTGGTTAAAAAGGTTAAAGGTTCAACTGACCTGCCTGGTTAAAAAGGTTAAAGGTTCAACTGACCTGCCTGGTTGAAAAGGTTAAAGGTTCAACTGACCTGCTAGGTTAAAAAGGTTAAAGGTTCAACTGACCTGCCTGGTTGAAAAGGTTAAAGGTTCAACTGACCTGCCTGGTTGAAAAGGTTAAAGGTTCAACTGACCTGCCTGGTTGAAAAGGTTAAAGGTTCATCTGACCTGCCTGGTTAAAAAGGTTAAAGGTTCAACTGACCTGCCTGGTTAAAAAGGTTAAAGGTTCAACTGACCTGCCTGGTTGAACAGGTTAAAGGAAGGTTCAACTGACCTGCCTGGTTGAAAAGGTTAAAGGTTCAACTGACCTGCCTGGTTGAAAAGGTTAAAGGTTCAACTGACCTGCCTGGTTGAAAAGGTTAAAGATTCAACTGACCTGGAAAGTTAAAAAGGTTAAAGGTTCAACTGACCTGCCTGGTTAAAAAGGTTAAAGGTTCAACTGACCTGCCTGGTTAAAAAGGTTAAAGGTTCAACTGACCTGCCTGGTTGAACAGGTTAAAGGAAGGTTCAACTGACGTGCTAGGTTAAAAAGGTTAAAGGTTCAACTGACCTGCCTGGTTAAAAAGGTTAAAGGTTCAACTGACCTGCCTGGTTAAAAAGGTTAAAGGTTCAACTGACCTGCCTGATTAAAAAGGTTAAAGGTTCAACTGACCTGCCTGGTTAAAAAGGTTAAAGGTTCAACTGACCTGCCTGGTTTAAAAGGTTAAAGGAAGGTTCAACTGACGTGCTAGGTTAAAAAGGTTAAAGGAAGGTTCAACTGACCTGCCTGGTTAAAAAGGTTAAAGGTTCAACTGACCTGCCTGGTTAAAAAGGTTAAAGGTTCAACTGACCTGCCTGGTTAAAAAGGTTAAAGGTTCAACTGACCTGCTAGGTTAAAAAGGTTAAAGGTTCAACTGACCTGCCTGGTTGAAAAGGTTAAAGGTTCAACTGACCTGCCTGGTTGAAAAGGTTAAAGGTTCAACTGACCTGCCTGGTTGAAAAGGTTAAAGATTCATCTGACCTGCCTGGTTAAAAAGGTTAAAGGTTCAACTGACCTGCCTGGTTAAAAAGGTTAAAGGTTCAACTGACCTGCCTGGTTGAACAGGTTAAAGGAAGGTTCAACTGACCTGCCTGGTTGAAAAGGTTAAAGGTTCAACTGACCTGCTAGGTTAAAAAGGTTAAAGGTTCAACTGACCTGCCTGGTTGAAAAGGTTAAAGGTTCAACTGACCTGCCTGGTTGAAAAGGTTAAAGGTTCAACTGACCTGCCTGGTTGAAAAGGTTAAAGGTTCATCTGACCTGCCTGGTTAAAAAGGTTAAAGGTTCAACTGACCTGCCTGGTTAAAAAGGTTAAAGGTTCAACTGACCTGCCTGGTTGAACAGGTTAAAGGAAGGTTCAACTGACCTGCCTGGTTGAAAAGGTTAAAGGTTCAACTGACCTGCCTGGTTGAAAAGGTTAAAGGTTCAACTGACCTGCCTGGTTGAAAAGGTTAAAGATTCAACTGACCTGGAAAGTTAAAAAGGTTAAAGGTTCAACTGACCTGCCTGGTTAAAAAGGTTAAAGGTTCAACTGACCTGCCTGGTTAAAAAGGTTAAAGGTTCAACTGACCTGCCTGGTTGAACAGGTTAAAGGAAGGTTCAACTGACGTGCTAGGTTAAAAAGGTTAAAGGTTCAACTGACCTGCCTGGTTAAAAAGGTTAAAGGTTCAACTGACCTGCCTGGTTAAAAAGGTTAAAGGTTCAACTGACCTGCCTGATTAAAAAGGTTAAAGGTTCAACTGACCTGCCTGGTTAAAAAGGTTAAAGGTTCAACTGACCTGCCTGGTTTAAAAGGTTAAAGGAAGGTTCAACTGACGTGCTAGGTTAAAAAGGTTAAAGGAAGGTTCAACTGACCTGCCTGGTTAAAAAGGTTAAAGGTTCAACTGACCTGCCTGGTTAAAAAGGTTAAAGGTTCAACTGACCTGCCTGGTTAAAAAGGTTAAAGGTTCAACTGACCTGCTAGGTTAAAAAGGTTAAAGGTTCAACTGACCTGCCTGGTTGAAAAGGTTAAAGGTTCAACTGACCTGCCTGGTTGAAAAGGTTAAAGGTTCAACTGACCTGCCTGGTTCAAAAGGTTAAAGATTCATTTGACCTGCCTGGTTAAAAAGGTTAAAGGTTCAACTGACCTGCCTGGTTAAAAAGGTTAAAGGTTCAACTGACCTGCCTGGTTGAACAGGTTAAAGGAAGGTTCAACTGACCTGCCTGGTTGAAAAGGTTAAAGGTTCAACTGACCTGCCTGGTTGAAAAGGTTAAAGGTTCAACTGACCTGCCTGGTTGAAAAGGTTAAAGGTTCAACTGACCTGGAAAGTTAAAAAGGTTAAAGGTTCAACTGACCTGCCTGGTTAAAAAGGTTAAAGGTTCAACTGACCTGCCTGGTTAAAAAGGTTAAAGGTTCAACTGACCTGCTAGGTTAAAAATGTTAAAGGTTCAACTGACCTGTCTGGTTAAAAAGGTTAAAGGTTCAACTGACCTGCCTGGTTGAAAAGGTTAAAGGAAGGTTCAACTGACCTGCCTGATTAAAAAGGTTAAAGGTTCAACTGACCTGCCTGGTTAAAAAGGTTAAAGGTTCAACTGACCTGCCTGGTTAAAAAGGTTAAAGGTTCAACTGACCTGCCTGATTAAAAAGGTTAAAGGTTCAACTGACCTGCCTGGTTAAAAAGGTTAAAGGTTCAACTGACCTGCCTGGTTTAAAAGGTTAAAGGAAGGTTCAACTGACGTGCTAGGTTAAAAAGGTTAAAGGAAGGTTCAACTGACCTGCCTGGTTAAAAAGGTTAAAGGTTCAACTGACCTGCCTGGTTAAAAAGGTTAAAGGTTCAACTGACCTGCCTGGTTGAAAAGGTTAAAGGTTCAACTGACCTGCTAGGTTAAAAAGGTTAAAGGTTCAACTGACCTGCCTGGTTGAAAAGGTTAAAGGTTCAACTGACCTGCCTGGTTGAAAAGGTTAAAGGTTCAACTGACCTGCCTGGTTGAAAAGGTTAAAGGTTCATCTGACCTGCCTGGTTAAAAAGGTTAAAGGTTCAACTGACCTGCCTGGTTAAAAAGGTTAAAGGTTCAACTGACCTGCCTGGTTGAACAGGTTAAAGGAAGGTTCAACTGACCTGCCTGGTTGAAAAGGTTAAAGGTTCAACTGACCTGCCTGGTTGAAAAGGTTAAAGGTTCAACTGACCTGCCTGGTTGAAAAGGTTAAAGGTTCAACTGACCTGGAAAGTTAAAAAGGTTAAAGGTTCAACTGACCTGCCTGGTTAAAAAGGTTAAAGGTTCAACTGACCTGCCTGGTTAAAAAGGTTAAAGGTTTAACTGACCTGCCTGGTTAAAAAGGTTAAAGGTTCAACTGACCTGCTAGGTTAAAAATGTTAAAGGTTCAACTGACCTGCCTGGTTAAAAAGGTTAAAGGTTCAACTGACCTGCCTGGTTAAAAATGTTAAAGGTTCATCTGTCCTGCCTGGTTGAAAATGTTAAAGGTTCAACTGACCTGCCTGGTTAAAAAGGTTAAAGGTTCAACTGACCTGCCTGGTTAAAAAGGTTAAAGGTTCAACTGACCTGCCTGATTAAAAAGGTTAAAGGTTCAACTGACCTGCCTGGTTAAAAAGGTTAAAGGTTCAACTGACCTGCCTGGTTTAAAAGGTTAAAGGAAGGTTCAACTGACGTGCTAGGTTAAAAAGGTTAAAGGAAGGTTCAACTGACCTGCCTGGTTAAAAAGGTTAAAGGTTCAACTGACCTGCCTGGTTAAAAAGGTTAAAGGTTCAACTGACCTGCCTGGTTAAAAAGGTTAAAGGTTCAACTGACCTGCTAGGTTAAAAAGGTTAAAGGTTCAACTGACCTGCCTGGTTGAAAAGGTTAAAGGTTCAACTGACCTGCCTGGTTGAAAAGGTTAAAGGTTCAACTGACCTGCCTGGTTGAAAAGGTTAAAGGTTCATCTGACCTGCCTGGTTAAAAAGGTTAAAGGTTCAACTGACCTGCCTGGTTAAAAAGGTTAAAGGTTCAACTGACCTGCCTGGTTGAACAGGTTAAAGGAAGGTTCAACTGACCTGCCTGGTTGAAAAGGTTAAAGGTTCAACTGACCTGCCTGGTTGAAAAGGTTAAAGGTTCAACTGACCTGCCTGGTTGAAAAGGTTAAAGGTTCAACTGACCTGGAAAGTTAAAAAGGTTAAAGGTTCAACTGACCTGCCTGGTTAAAAAGGTTAAAGGTTCAACTGACCTGCCTGGTTAAAAAGGTTAAAGGTCCAACTGACCTGCCTGGTTAAAAAGGTTAAAGGTTCAACTGACCTGCCTGGTTAAAAAGGTTAAAGGTTCAACTGACCTGCCTGGTTTAAAAGGTTAAAGGAAGGTTCAACTGACGTGCTAGGTTAAAAAGGTTAAAGGAAGGTTCAACTGACCTGCCTGGTTAAAAAGGTTAAAGGTTCAACTGACCTGCCTGGTTGAAAATGTTAAAGGACGGTTCATTGAAATGTAAAGATTCTAAACACGTGTTTAAAGTCATTAGTGTGTCTCACCCTCTAGTCCTGACGTTTTCCCTCTCAGACCGGGGGTCGAGGTGCTGCTGGGGGTGGGGGTCAGGGTGCTGGACTTCTCATTCTGGACATAAAAAAAGGCTCATAATCCACTCATAACAATACATTTTTTAAGCACTGAACTCTGGTATATGAGAGATGAGAAAATCCACATTTTCCAGACTTGGGGTAAAGGTAGAAATATGTTGTAAATTTAGATTAAAGGGGAAAAAGCCATGAGATGTCAGACCATGATGAGGTCTTTGGACTTGTTGGAGGGCGTACTACTGGATGAGGCCATAGAGGCGGGGCTGAGGGGAGGGACTTCCTTCTTCAGCAGACGGCTCTTATCCAATCGGTTCTCACGAGGGGAGTGAGTGGGGCTTCCTCTTGGAGAGGCAGGATCCTAAGATAACAGCGAAAGAGAACAATAGAAAATAGTTTGGTTGAGTTACATTTCTATGTATTGGTAAAGTGTTGGTTCCATGTTTCCTGAACTAAAATAAAAAAATATATATATTGTTCTGTACTCACTAAAAGCTGATTTCTCTCAAATGTTATTCACCAATTGGTTAAGATAATTGGTTCACCTGACAGGTGTGGTATATCAAGAAGCTGATTAAACAGCATGATCATTACACAGGTGCACCTTGTGCTGGGGGCATAAGGTCATTTTAAAATGTGCAGTTTTGTCAAAATGCCACAGATGTCTGCATTTTTGATGGAGCGTGCAATTGGCATGCAGACTACAGGAATGTCCACCAGAGCTGTTGCCAGACAATTGCATGTTCATTTCTCTACCATAAGCCGCCTCCAACATCATTTAGAGAATTTGGCAGTACGTCCAACTGGCCTCACAAACGCAAACCACGTGTAGCCAGTCCAGTCCAGGACCTCCACATCTGGTTTCTTCACCTGCGGGATCCTTTGAGACCAGCCACTCGGACAGCTGATGAAACTGTATGTTTGCACAACCAAAGAATTTCTGCACAAACTGTCAGAAACCATCTCTGGGAAGCTCATCTGTGTGGTCATCATCCTCACCAGGGTCTTGACCTGACTGCAGTTCGGCGTCGTAGTAACCGACATCAGTGGGCAAATGCTTCAGCACGATGGCCTCTGGCATGCTGGAGAAGTGTGCTCTTCATGGATGATTCCGGGTTTCAACTGTACCGGGCAGATGGCAGACAGCGTGTATGGTATCGTGTGGGAGAGCAGTTTGCTGATGTCAATATTGTGAACAGAGTGCCCCATGGTGGGGTTACAGTACGGGCAGGCATAAGCTACAGACAATGAACACCAATTGCATTTTATCAATGGCAATTCGAATGCACAGAGATACCATGACAAGATCCTGAGGCCCATTGTTGTGCCATTCATCCACCTCCATCACCTCAAGTTTCAGCATGATAATGCACGGCCCCATGTAGCAAGGATCTGGACACAATTCCTGGAAGCTGAAAATGTCACCGTTCCTCCGTGGCCTGCATACTCACCAGACATGACACCCATTGAGCATGTTTGGGATGCTCTGGATCTACGTGTACGGCAACGTGTTCCAGTTTCCGCCAATATCCAGCTACATCTCAAAGTCATTGAAGAGGAGTGGGACAACATTCCAACAAGCCACAGTCAACAGCCTGATCAACTCTATGTGAAGGAGATGTGTCACGCTGCATGAGACAAATGTTGGCCACACCAGATACTGACTGGTTTTCTGATCCACGCCAGATACTGACTGGTTTTCTGATCCACACCAGATACTGACTGGTTTTCTGATCCACACTAGATACTGACTGGTTTTCTGATCCACACCAGATACTGACTGGTTTTCTGATCCACACCAGATACAGACTGGTTTTCTGATCCACACCAGATACTGACTGGTTTTCTGATCCACACCAGATACTGACTGGTTTTCTGATCCACACCAGATACTGACTGGTTTTCTGATCCACGCCCCTACCTCTTTTTTAAAGGTATCTGTGACCAACATATCGGTCTTCCCAGTCATGTTAGGACCTAATGGATTGATTTTAATTGACTGATTTCCTCATATGAACTGTAACTCAGTAAAACCTTTGAAATTGTTGCATTCATTGTTTGTTTGTTCAGTATTTATATACGACAAAGAGAGAATATAACCTCATTAGAGACATCCACCACTAGGCTGTCATCACTCTTCTCCCCGTCGCTGTCCTGAAACAGATACAATATAATACAAATGTATTGTCCCGAGACGAACACAACAACATATTGGTCCTCCTCAACAATTTACCATAGTTATATACCCTATACCAGGGCGTCATCAGAACATCCTGGCACTGACAAGCCTGACTGACCTAATCGATTAATCGGCAAGAATTTGGTTAGTTGAATGAGCTGTGTTAGCTCTGTGCTTTTGAAATAAACATGTGCATCCTCTGGGTTTTGGTTTGAAATTTGCCTCACTCACGTAACGTGTGGCGCTCAGCTCCTTTTCAGCCATTTTCTGTTTCTTGCTGTCTGAGGAGTCACCTGAACTCCTGTGCTTCTCTACTGCTCGGAAACTGGAGGAGGGGGACACAGACGGACTCTGAGAGAGAGAGAGAGAGAGAGAGAGAGAGAGAGAGAGAGAGAGAGAGAGAGAGAGAGAGAGAGAGAGAGAGAGAGAGAGAGAGAGAGAGAGAGAGAGAGAGAGAGAGAGAGAGAGAGAGAGAGAGAGAGCGAGAGAGAGAGGGCGAGAGAGAGTTAATGTTAGTTTACAAGTCTGATTTTGTAAGAGCCCAACTACCCCTCTTCTTAGAGGTGAGTACAGGATAAAAAGGAATGGAGAGAGGAGAGAAGAGGAGAAGAGGAGAGGAGAGAAAGAAGAGGAGTGAAAGGAGAGGAGAGAAGGAAGAAGAGAGGAGAGGAGGAAGAGGAGAGGATAGGAGCGAAAGAAGAGGAGAGGAGAGAAGATGAGAGAATGAAGGGGAGAATATTAGAGAAGAGAATGAAGAGGAGAGGAGAGAAAGAAGAGGAGAGAAAGGAGAGGAGAGAAGGAAGAAGAGAGGAGAGGATAGGAGAGAAGAGGAGAGAATGAAGAGGAGAGGAGAGAATGAAGAGGAGAGGAGAAAAATAAGAGGAGAGGAGAGAAAGAAGAGGAGAGGAGGAAGAGGAGAGGAGAGAAGATGAGAGAATGAAGTGGAGAGGAGGAAGAGGAGAAGGGAGAGAGAAAAAGGATTAGAGGAGAATGCAGCAGGACCTTTACCTTGACCTTTCCACTAACTCATCCTGCCCTTTACCGTGCTGCTAGAGTTGATGACTGGCAAACACTGTGTGTGTGTGTGTGTGTGTGTGTGTGTGTGTGTGTGTGTGTGTGTGTGTGTGTGTGTGTGTGTGTGTGTGTGTGTGTGTGTGTGTGTGTGTGTGTGTGTGTGTGTGTGTGTGTGTGTGTGTGTGTGTGTGTGTGTGTGTGTGTGTGTGTGTGTGTGTGTGTGTGTGTGTGTGTGTGTGTGTGTGTGTGTGTGTGTGTGTGTGTGTGTGTGTGTGTCAGTGACTAGATGAAAACAGTCCCAATTTGCTTCCTTCCCCTTCCTCTTGGCCCTAACCCTTCAATGATTATCCTTTTCTACAACCAGACAGTATAGATGACAGATCAGAGCAGCATTAGACAGTATCAGAGCAGCATTAGACAGTACAGATGACAGATCAGAGCAGCATTAGACAGTACAGATGACAGATCAGAGCAGCATTAGACAGTACAGATGACAGATCAGAGCAGCATTAGACAGTACAGATGACAGATCAGAGCAGCATTAGCCAGTACAGATGGCAGATCAGAGCAGCATTAGACAGTACAGATGACAGATCAGAACACCACAAACAAGATTCAAACATTTCAAAACAGCACACACACTGAGGTAACAGTATCTGAGGTAACAGTATCTGAGGTAACAGTATCTGAGGTAACAGTATCTGAGGTAACAGTTTCTGAGGTAACAGTATCTGAGGTAACAGTATCTGAGGTAACAGTATCTGAGGTAACAGTATCTGAAGTAACAGTATCTGAAGTAACAGTATCTGAGGTAACAGTATCTGAGGTAACAGTATCTGAGGTAACAGTATCTGAGGTAACAGTATCTGAGGTAACAGTATCTGAAGTAACAGTATCTGAGGTAACAGTATCTGAGGTAACAGTATCTGAGGTAACAGTTTTTGTGGTAACAGTTTCTGTGGTAACAGTGAGGACATGAAGTAATAGACGGGCCACAAGCTGGCGGAACCCTGTGGACGGTTGCCAGGGCAACAGGAAACCACCGACCAGGAGCTTATTGGCTTCATAGAGTCTGACTGCAGGCCACAGAGAGCGCTGTAAGGCTGTGTGTGTGTGTACGTCTCTTCCTGGTGTTGTAATGAAAGTAATTCATCTCTGTCTCTTTCCTCAGCAACACACAACTGATTATTTAATATTGCAACAAAATTTGCACACACACACACTGGTATGACACACATATCACAGAGCCTTCAGGCAGCATTAGTGTAGGAGGATTAGGAGTGAGATAACATGGAGTGGTAGGGGACCATGAGATAACATATTAAACCATAGATAACATATTAAACATGGAGTGGTAGGGGACCATGAGATAACATATTAAACCATAGATAACATATTAAACATGGAGTGGTAGGGGACCATGAGATAACATATTAAACATGGAGTGGTAGGGGACCATGAGATAACATATTAAACATGGAGTGGTAGGGGACCATGAGATAACATATTAAACATGGAGTGGTAGGGGACCATGAGATAACATATTAAACCATAGATAACATATTAAACCATAGATAACATATTAAACCATAGATAACATATTAAACCATAGATAACATATTAAACATGGAGTGGTAGGGGACCATGAGATAACATATTAAACCATAGATAACATATTAAACATGGAGTGGTAGAGGACCATGAGATAACATATTCAACACACCTCTCCATCCTGTCCTAATCTAATTCAAATCACATCAAATGTTATTGGTCACATATTTAACAGTGTTATTGGTCACATATTTAACAGTGTTATTGGTCACATATTTAACAGATGTTATTGGTCACATATTTAACAGATGTTATTGGTCCATACTCATTTTTAACAGATGTCATTGGTCCATATTTAACAGATGTTATTGGTCCATATTTAACAGATGTTATTGGTCCATACTCATTTTTAACAGATGTCATTGGTCCATATTTAACAGATGTTATTGGTCCATATTTAACAGATGTTATTGGTAACATATTTAACAGATGTTATTGGTCCATATTTAACAGATGTTATTGGTCCATATTTAACAGATGTTATTGGTAACATATTTAACAGATGTTATTGGTCCATATTTAACAGATGCTATTGGTCCACATTTAACAGATGTTATTGGTCACATATTTAACAGATGCTATTGGTCCACATTTAACAGATGTTATTGGTCCATATTTAACAGATGCTATTGGTCCATATTTAACAGATGCTATTGGTCCACATTTAACAGATGTTATTGGTCCATACTGTCAGGGATTTCCTCCTCTTCTTCCGAAGAGGAGAGGCGAGAAGGATCGGAGGACCAATATGCGGCGTGGTAAATGTCCATGGTTCTTTTAATACGTAAATGTACACATGAACACTACAAAACAATAAACGTGGAAAACCAAAAACAGTCCTATCTGGTGCAAAACACAGAGACAGGAACAATCACCCACAAACACACAGTGAAACCCAGGCTACCTAAGTATGATTCTCAATCAGAGACAACTAATGACACCTGCCTCTGATTGAGAACCATACCAGGCTGAAACATAGAAATACCCCAAAACATGGAAAAACAAAAATAGACTGCCCACCCCAACTCACGCCCTGACCATACTAAATAATGACAAAACAAAGGAAATAAAGGTCAGAACGTGACACATACACATATTTAACAGATGTTATTGGTCCATATTTAACAGATGTTATTGTGGGTGTTCCTAGCTCCAACAGTCCAGTAATATATAACTAAATGCTTGTGTTTCTAGCTCCAACAGTGCAGTAGTATCTAACTAAATGCTTGTGTTCCTATCTCCAACAGTACAGTATTATCTAACTAAATGCTTGTGTTCCTAGCTCCAAAAGTACAGTAATATCTAAATAAATAATTGTGTTCCTAGCTCCAAAAGTGCAGTAATATCTAACAATACACAAATTTAAAGTAAAATAATGGAATTAAGAAATATATCAATATTAGGACGACCAATGTCCGAGTGGTGTTGACTAAAATCCAGTAGAATAGAATACAGTATATACATATTAAATGAGTAAAACAGTATGTAAACATTATTAAAGTGACTAGTTAGTAAATCCAGTAGAATAGAATACAGTATATACATATGAGATGGGTAAAGCAGTATGTAAACATTATTAAAGTGACTAGTTAGTAAATACAGTAGAATAGAATACAGTATATACATATGAGATGGGTAAAGCAGTATGTAAACATTATTAAAGTGACTAGATAGTAAATACAGTAGAATAGAATACAGTATATACATATGAGAGGAGTAAAACATAGACTAAAATCCAGTAGAATAGAATACAGTATATACATATGAGATGGGTAAAGCAGTATGTAAACATCATTAAAGTGACTTGTGACTACACTGCACTACATAGTGTGAGAGAGAAAAAGTGTGTCTCTAACCCCAGCTGTGTGTGTGTGTGTGCGTGCGTGCGTGCGTGCGTGCGTGTGTGTGTAAGCCCACAGTGCTCAGTCTGTGAAAAAAGCCATGCTAATTATCTCATTGCTTATTCATCTGTGTGGAACAGAGCAGACCGTTTAGAGACAAATTAACCTAAACACTGAACTCTCTCTCTCACCCTTCTTTTCCTCCCTCTTGCTAACAAGACAGCAGAAGAATTAGAAGGAAAATAAGTCTTACCTTGACTGAGTCTCTTTCTGAAGGACGGTCAGAGACAGAGAGACAGACAGAGAGACAGACAGAGAGACAGACAGAGAAACAGAGAGACAGAGAGAGAGACAGAGAGACAGAGAGAGAGACAGAGAGAGAAAATGTGTGAAAAAGAGGGAGAAAACCAAAGCCATAACATTTCACATACAGACAAATAACTACACACACTCTTACATACAGGTCACTGTAAAACACATTCTGCAAAAATGTGTTTATTGGGTTTACTCATTCAGATTAGCGCAGGGAGAGCTATTAAACTCTGACAGGCTAACAATGGAGTAGGTACGCTACTGAGGCTGCTACTCTGTCATTAGACTAGTGATTAGCATAGCACTGCTACTCTGGCGTTAGACTAGCGCTTAGCATAGCACTGCTACTCTGGAGGTAGACTAGTGATTAGCATAGCACTGCTACTCCCCCTCTGGAACTGCCGATCTGCGGCCAACAAGGCAGAGTTCATCTCAGCCTATGCCTCCCTCCAGTCCCTCGACTTCTTGGCACTGACGGAAACATGGATCACCACAGACAACACTGCTACTCCTTACTGCTCTCTCTTCGTCCGCCCACGTGTTCTCGCACACCCCGAGAGCTTCTGGTCAGCGGGGTGGTGGCACCGGGATCCTCATCTCTCCCAAGTGGTCATTCCCTCTTTCTCCCCTTACCCATCTGTCTATCGCCTCCTTTGAATTCCATGCTGTCACAGTTACCAGCCCTTTCAAGCTTAACATCCTTATCATTTATCGCCCTCCAGGTTCCCTCGGAGAGTTCATCAATGAGCTTGATGCCTTGATAAGCTCCTTTCCTGAGGACGGCTCACCTCTCACAGTGCTGGGCGACTTTAACCTCCCCACGTCTACCTTTGACTCATTCCTCTCTGCCTCCTTCTTTCCACTCCTCTCCTCTTTGACCTCACCCTCTCACCTTCCCCCCCTACTCACAAGGCAGGCAATACGCTTGACCTCATCTTTACTAGATGCTGTTCTTCCACTAACCTCATTGCAACTCCCCTCCAAGTCTCCGACCACTACCTTGTATCCTTTTCCCTCTCGCTCTCATCCAACACTTCCCACACTGCCCCTACTCAGATGGTATCGCGCCGTCCCAACCTTCGCTCTCTCTCCCCCGCTACTCTCTCCTCTTCCATCCTATCATCTCTTCCCTCTGCTCAAACCTTCTCCAACCTATCTCCTGATTCTGCCTCCTCAACCCTCCTCTCCTCCCTTTCTGCATCCTTTCACTCTCTATGTCCCCTATCCTCCAGGCCGGCTCGGTCCTCCCCTCCCGCTCCGTGGCTCGACGACTCATTGCGAGCTCACAGAACAGGGCTCCGGGCAGCCAAGCGGAAATGGAGGAAAACTCGCCTCCCTGCGGACCTGGCATCCTTTCACTCCCTCCTCTCTACATTTTCCTCCTCTGTCTCTGCTGCTAAAGCCATTTTCTACCACTCTAAATTCCAAGCATCTGCCTCTAACCCTAGGAAGCTCTTTGCCACCTTCTCCTCCCTCCTGAATCCTCCTCCCCCCCTCCTCCCTCTCTGCAGATGACTTCGTCAACCATTTTGAAAAGAAGGTCGATGACATCCGATCCTCGTTTGCTAAGTCAAACGGCACCGCTGGTTCTGCTCACACTGCCCTACCCTGTGCTCTGACCTCTTTCTCCCCTCTCTCTCCAGATGAAATCTCGCATCTTGTGACGGCCGGCCGCCCAACAACCTGCCCGCTTGACCCTATCCCCTCCTCTCTTCTCCAGACCATTTCCGGAGACCTTCTCCCTTACCTCACCTCGCTCATCAACTCATCCCTGACCGCTGGCTACATCCCTTCCGTCTTCAAGAGAGCGAGAGTTGCACCCCTTCTGAAAAAACCTACACTCGATCCCTCCGATGTCAACAACTACAGACCAGTATCCCTTCTTTCTTTTCTCTCCAAAACTCTTGAACGTGCCGTCCTTGGCCAGCTCTCCCGCTATCTCTTTCTGAATGACCTTCTTGATCCAAATCAGTCAGGTTTCAAGACTAGTCATTCAACTGAGACTGCTCTTCTCTGTATCACGGAGGCGCTCCGCACCGCTAAAGCTAACTCTATCTCCTCTGCTCTCATCCTTCTAGAACTATCGGCTGCCTTCGATACTGTGAACCATCAGATCCTCCTCTCCACCCTCTCCGAGTTGGGCATCTCCGGCGCGGCCCACGCTTGGATTGCGTCCTACCTGACAGGTCGCTCCTACCAGGTGGCGTGGCGAGAATCTGTCTCCTCACCACGCGCTCTCACCACTGGTGTCCCCCAGGGCTCTGTTCTAGGCCCTCTCCTATTCTCGCTATACACCAAGTCACTTGGCTCTGTCATAACCTCACATGGTCTCTCCTATCATTGCTATGCAGACGACACACAATTAATCTTCTCCTTTCCCCCTTCTGATGACCAGGTGGCGAATCGCATCTCTGCATGTCTGGCAGACATATCAGTGTGGATGACGGATCACCACCTCAAGCTGAACCTCGGCAAGACGGAGCTGCTCTTCCTCCCGGGGAAGGACTGCCCGTTCCATGATATCGCCATCACGGTTGACAACTCCATTGTGTCCTCCTCCCAGAGCGCTAAGAACCTTGGCGTGATCCTGGACAACACCCTGTCGTTCTCAACTAACATCAAGGCGGTGGCCCGTTCCTGTAGGTTCATGCTCTACAACATCCGCAGAGTACGACCCTGCCTCACACAGGAAGCGGCGCAGGTCCTAATCCAGGCACTTGTCATCTCCCGTCTGGATTACTGCAACTCGCTGTTGGCTGGGCTCCCTGCCTGTGCCATTAAACCCCTACAACTCATCCAGAACGCCGCAGCCCGTCTGGTGTTTAACCTTCCCAAGTTCTCTCACGTCACCCCGCTCCTCCGTTCTCTCCACTGGCTTCCAGTTGAAGCTCGCATCCGCTACAAGACCATGGTGCTTGCCTACGGAGCTGTGAGGGGAACGGCACCTCAGTACCTCCAGGCTCTGATCAGGCCCTACACCCAAACAAGGGCACTGCGTTCATCCACCTCTGGCCTGCTCACCTCCCTACCACTGAGGAAGTACAGCTCCCGCTCAGCCCAGTCAAAACTGTTCGCTGCCCTGGCCCCCCAATGGTGGAACAAACTCCCTCACGACGCCAGGACAGCGGAGTCAATCACCACCTTCCGGAGACACCTGAAACCCCACCTCTTTAAGGAATACCTAGGATAGAATAAAGTAATCCTTCTCACCCTCCCCCCCTTTAAGATTTAGATGCACTATTGTAAAGTGACTGTTCCACTGGATGTCATAAGGTGAATGCACCAATTTGTAAGTCGCTCTGGATAAGAGCGTCTGCTAAATGACTTAAATGTAAATAAAACTTGTTTTTCAACCACTCCACTCATTTCTTGTTGACAAACTAGTATTGTCAAGTTGGTTAGGACATCTACTCTGTGCATGACACAAAGTCATTTTTCCAACAATTGTTTACAAACAGATTATTTCACTTATTTATTTTACCAGGCAAGTCAATTAAGAACAAATTCTTATTTTCAATGACAGCCTAGGAACAGTGGGTTAACTGCATGGTTCAGGGGCAGAATGACAGATTTGTACCTTGTCAGCTCGGGGATTTGAACTTGCAACCTTTTGGTTACTAGTCCAACGCTCTAACCACTAGGCTACCTGCTGTTTACTAGTCCAACGCTCTAACCACTAGGCTACCTGCTGGTTACTGACCCAATGCTTTAACCACCGCTACGCTGCATCAAAAGCCATGATATAAATTCTTGTACAACCCAAAGATTCCTTGATGCCTTTCCAGACTCCCTCCACCTACCCAAGGACGTCAGAGTACAAACATCGGTTAACTTTTTATGGCTGCAGGGGCAGTATTGAGTATCTTGGATGAAAAGGTGCCCATAGTAAACGGCCAGCTCCTCAGTCTCAATTGCTAATATATGCATATTATTAGTAGTATTGGATAGAAAACACTCTAAAGTTTCCAAAACTGTCAAAATATTGTCTGTGAGTATAACAGAACTGATATTGCAGGCGAAACCCTGAGGAAAATCAAACCAGGAAGTGGCCTCTATTTTGAAAACTCCATGTTCCATTGCCTGCCTTTCCTCCATTTAAAGGGATATCAACCAGATTCCTTTTCCTATCGCTTCCTTAAGGTGTCAATAGTCTTCAGACATAGTTTCAGGCTTTTATTTTGAAAAATGAGCCAGAAAGATAACATCGCATCAGGTGTTCGCATGAGTTTTGCTCGCGCAACAGAGTTTGGGCAGCCATTGCCTCTCCCTCTCCTACTGAGAAATACAGTTGAGGTTGATATATTATCGATTATATATTTTATAAACAACCTGAAGATTGATTATAAAAAACGTTTGACATGTTTCTGTGGACATTACGGAAACTATTTGGACTATTTCTGAACATAGCGCGCCAAACAAACGGAGGTATTTTGGATATAAAAATAATCTTTATGGAACAAATGGAACATTTGTTGTGTAACTGGGAGTCTCGTGAGTGAAAACATGCGAAGATTATCAAAGGTAAACAATTCATTTGATTGCTTTTCTGATTTTCATGACCAAGCTACTTTATGCTAAGTGTACATAATGTTTGTAGAGCGATCTTGGTGGTTGAACAGTCATCTCAAATAAAACTGTGAAGGACCTCGGGTTAACTCTGGACCCTGATCTCTCTTTTGAAGAACATATCAAGACCATTTCAAAGACAGCTTTGTTCCATCTACGTAACATTGCAAAAATCAGAAACCTTCTGTCCAAAATTGATGCAGAAAAATCAATCCATGCTTTTGTCAGTTCTAGGTTAGACTACTGCAATAATAAACTTCAGTTAGTGCTAAACACGGCTGATAGAATCTCTACTAGAACCAAAAATCGTGATCATATTACTCCAGTGCTGGTCTCCCTACACTGGCTTCCTGTTAAGGCAAGGGCTGATTTCAAGGTTTTACTGCTAAGCATTACATGGACTTGCATCTACCCATCTCTCTGATTTGGTCCTGTCGTACATACCTACACGTACGCTACGGTCACAAGAAGCAGGCCTCCCTTCTAACCCTTCTAAGCAAACATCTGAAAGCAGGGCTTTCTAACGGAAGACTTTCAATTTTATGGAATGGTCTGCCGATCCACGTGAGACGCAGACATGGTCTCGACTTTTAGGTCTTAATTGAAGACTCATCTCTTCAGTAGGTCCTATGATTGAGTGTAGTCTGGCCCAGAGGTGGGAAGGTGAACGGAAAGGGATTTGAGTGACTAGAGAGTACTACTGAAACCTGTCATAGACCACCTGACTGTATTAGAGAGTACTACTGAAACCTGTCATAGACCACCTGACTGTATTAGAGAGTACTACTGAAACCTGTTATAGATAACCTGACTGTATTAGAGAGTACTACTGAAACCTGTCATAGATACCTGACTGTATTAGAGAGTACTACTGAAACCTGTCATAGACCACCTGACTGTATTAGAGAGTACTACTGAAACCTGTTATAGACCACCTGACGGTATTAGAGAGTACTACTGAAACCTGTTATAGATAACCTGACTGTATTAGACAGTACTACTGAAACCTGTCATAGACCACCTGACTGTATTAGAGAGTACTACTGAAACCTGTTATAGATAACCTGACTGTATTAGAGAGTACTACTGAAACCTGTCTCTGTAAACAAAAACACAGAACAAAATAAATGAATGGAAAGAGGATTATCTTGTGTAGAAATGGAAAGAGGATTATCTTGTGTAACCCCTAGTACACACACCACACAGAGAGAGACACTGAGAGAGACACTGGAAAGAGGATTATCTTGTGTAACCCCTAGTACACACACCACACTGAGAGACACTGAGAGAGACACTGAGAGAGACACTGGAAAGAGGATTATCTTGTGTAACCCCTAGTACACACACCACACTGAGAGAGACACTGAGAGAGACACTGGAAAGAGGATTATCTTGTGTAACCCCTAGTACACACACCACACTGAGAGAGACACTGGAAAGAGGATTATCTTGTGTAGAAATGGAAAGAGGATTATCTTGTGTAACCCCTAGTACACACACCACACTGAGAGACACTGAGAGAGACACTGGAAAGAGGATTATCTTGTGTAACCCCTAGTACACACACCACACTGAGAGAGACACTGAGAGAGACACTGGAAAGAGGATTATCTTGTGTAACCCCTAGTACACACACCACACTGAGAGAGACACTGGAAAGAGGATTATCTTGTGTAGAAATGGAAAGAGGATTATCTTGTGTAACCCCTAGTACACACACCACACAGAGAGAGACACAGAGAGAGACACTGGAAAGAGGATTATCTTGTGTAGAAATGGAAAGAGGATTATCTTGTGTAACCCCTAGTACACACACCACACAGAGAGAGACACTGAGAGAGACACTGGAAAGAGGATTATCTTGTGTAGAAATGGAAAGAGGATTATCTTGTGTAACCCCTAGTACACACACCACACAGAGAGACACTGAGAGAGACACTGGAAAGAGGATTATCTTGTGTAGAAATGGAAAGAGGATTATCTTGTGTAACCCCTAGTACACACACCACACAGAGAGAGACACTGAGAGAGACACTGGAAAGAGGATTATCTTGTGTAGAAATGGAAAGAGGATTATCTTGTGTAACCCCTAGTACACACACCACACAGAGAGACACTGAGAGAGACACTGAGAGAGACACTGGAAAGAGGATTATCTTGTGTAGAAATAGAAAGAGGATTATCTTGTGTAACCCCTAGTAGAGTTTCAGTGTTTACCTCTGTCTGTGTTGTCCTTGTGTTTTTTGTCCTCCTTTAGGGGCAGCTGATGGGCAGCGAGGGCGGAGGAGAGGGCCAGGAGGCTGCTGCTGCCCGCGGTGGGTAGGGGGGCAGAGGAGAGGGCCAGGAGGCTGGCACCACCCGCGGTGGGTAGGGGTGGTTGAGGGGGTTGGTGCCCAGAAGGTTGGGTCATGAGGGGCACCGGGAGGGCAGGGCCATGACACAGGTGCTGGGCATGGAGCTGCTGCTGCTGAATACACACACACCATTGTCATTACCACTCTACAATAGACACAGACAGAGAGAGAGAGAGAGAGAGAGAGAGACACTAAGAGAGAGAGAGAGAGAGAGAGAGAGAGAGAGACACTCAGAGAGAGAGAGAGACACTCAGAGGGCGAGAGACACACACAGAGAGAGAGAGAGAGAGAGAGAGAGAGAGAGAGAGAGAGAGAGAGAGAGAGAGAGAGAGAGAGAGAGAGAGAGAGAGAGAGAGAGAGAGAGAGAGAGACACTCAGAGAGAGACACTCAGAGAGAGAGAGAGAGACACTCAGAGAGAGACACTGAGAGAGAGACACTGAGAGAGAGACACTGAGAGAGAGAGAGAGAGAGAGAGAGAGAGAGAGAGAGAGAGAGAGAGAGAGAGAGAGAGAGAGAGAGAGAGAGAGAGAGAGAGAGAGAGAGAGAGAGAGAGGGAGAGAGAGAGAGTTAGAGAGAGAGCGAGAGACACTAAGAGAGAGAGAGAGACACTAAGAGAGAGAGAGACACTCAGAGAGAGAGAGAGAGAGAGAGAGAGAAAGAAACATTAAGAGAGAGACACTAAGAGAGAGATAGAGACACTCAGAGAGAGACACTCAGAGAGAGACACTGAGAGAGAGAGAGACACTAAGAGAGAGAGACACTAAGAGAGAGAGAGAGAGAGAGAGAGACTCAGATAGAGACACTCAGAGAGAGAGAGAGAGAGAGAGAGAGAGAGAGAGAGAGAGAGAGAGAGAGAGAGAGAGAGAGAGAGAGAGAGAGAGAGAGAGAGAGAGACTAAGAGAGAGAGACTCTACATAGTGCCAACTGTAAAGTTTGGTGGAGGAGTAATGAGGGTCTGGGGCTGTTTTTTATGGTTCAGGCACTTTAGTTCCAGTGAGGGGAAATCTTAACACTACAACATACAATGACATTCTAGATGATTCTGTTCTTCCAACTGTTATAGCAGCAATGTTCCAATATCTAGTGGAAAGCCTTCCCAGAAGAGTGGAGGCTGTTATAGCAGCAATGTTCCAATATCTAGTGGAAAGCCTTCCCAGAAGAGTGGAGGCTGTTATAGCAGCAATGTTCCAACATCTGTTCCAACATCTAGTGGAAAGCCTTCCCAGAAGAGTGGAGGCTGTTATAGCAGCAATGTTCCAACATCTAGTGGAAAGCCTTCCCAGAAGAGTGGAGGCTGTTATAGCAGCAATGTTCCTACATCTAGTGGAAAGCCTTCCCAGAAGAGTGGAGGCTGTTATAGCAGCAATGGGAGGACCAACTCCATATTAATGACTTCCCAGAAGAGTGGAGGCTGTTATAGCAGCAAAAGGGAGACCAACTCCATATTAATGACATAGCAGAAGAGTGGAGGCTGTTATAGGGGGGGACCAACTCCATATTAATGACTTAGCAGAAGAGTGGAGACTGTTATAGGGGGGGACCAACTCCATATTAATGACTTAGCAGAAGAGTGGAGGCTGTTATAGGGGGGGACCAACTCCATATTAATGACTCAGCAGAAGAGTGGAGGCTGTTATAGGGGGGACCAACTCCATATTAATGACTTAGCAGAAGAGTGGGGACTGTTATAGCAGCAAAGGGGGGGACCAACTCCATATTAATGACTTAGCAGAAGAGTGGAGGCTGTTATAGCAGCAAAGGGGAGACCAACTCCATATTAATGACTTAGCAGAAGAGTGGAGGCTGTTATAGCAGCAAAGGGGAGACCAACTCCATATTAATGACTCAGCAGAAGAGTGGAGGCTGTTATAGCAGCATAGGGGGACCAATTCCATATTAATGACTTAGCAGAAGACTGGAGACTGTTATAGGGGGGGACCAACTCCATATTAATGACTCAGCAGAAGAGTGGAGACTGTTATAGGGGGGGACCAACTCCATATTAATGACTCAGCAGAAGAGTGGAGGCTGTTATAGCAGCAAAAGGGAACCAACTCCATATTAATGACTTAGCAGAAGAGTGGAGGCTGTTATAGCAGCATAGGGGGACCAATTCCATATTAATGACTTAGCAGAAGAGTGGAGGCTGTTATAGGGGGGACCAACTCCATATTAATGACTCAGCAGAAGAGTGGAGGCTGTTATAGGGGGGGGGCAACTCCATATTAATGACTCAGCAGAAGAGTGGAGGCTGTTATAGCAGCAAAGGGGGGACCAACACCATATTGATGACTTAGCAGAAGAGTGGAGGCTGTTATAGCAGCAAAGGGGAGACCAACTCCATATTATTGTCCAGGATTTTGGAATGAGATGTTCGACTAGCAGGTGTCCACATACTTTTAGTCATGTAGTGTATGTAATCTACAGCTCCATATATAATACTGTTTTGTAGTAAAACAAGGAACATTTGTACAAGTGGGGACATTGCTTAGTGGTAACAATTAGGGTTATGGGTTTGGTGGTAAGGTTGCCATTAAGGTTTTGAATGGGAATCAATAGTTTGGTCCCCACAAGGTTAGTAAAACAAACAAGAGTGTGTGTGTGTGTGTGTGTGTGTGTGTGTGTGTGTGTGTGTGTGTGTGTGTGTGTGTGTGTGTGTGTGTGTGTGTGTGTGTGTGTGTGTGTGTGTGTGTGTGTGTGTGTGTGTGTGTGTGTGTGTGTGTGTGTGTTTATGTGTTTATGTGTGTGTGTGTGTGTGTGTGTGTGTGTGTGTGTGTGTGTGTGTGTGTGTGTGTGTGTGTGTGTGTGTGTGTGTGTGTGTGTGTGTGTGTGTGTGTGTGTGTGTGTGTGTGTGTGTGTTTATGTGTGTGTGTGTGTGTGTGTGTGTGTGTGTGTGTGTGTGTGTGTGTGTGTGTGTGTGTGTGTGTGTGTGTGTGTGTGTGTGTGTGTGTGTGTGTGTGTGTGTGTGTGTGTGTGTGTGTGTGTGTGTGTGTGTGTGTGTGTGTGTGTGTGTGTGTACACATACCCCGATGATAGAGTTTAGTTCAGCCATGGTGACCTGTTTTGCTCTTTCCACCGCCTGGACCACCTGCTGCTGGTGCTGATACACACAGAAATACAGACATTGAGAGTTGGAGACAGAGACACAGGGAGAGACAGAGGAAGATGGAGACAGAGGGAGAGAGACAGAGACACAGGGAGAGACAGAGGAAGACGGAGACAGAGGGAGAGAGACAGAGACACAGGGAGAGACAGAGGAAGACGGAGACAGAGGGAGAGAGACAGAGACACAGGGAGAGACAGAGGAAGACGGAGACAGAGGGAGAGAGACAGAGACACAGGGAGAGACAGAGGAAGACGGAGACAGAGGGAGAGAGACAGAGACACAGGGAGAGACAGAGGAAGACGGAGACAGAGGGAGAGAGACAGAGACACAGGGAGAGACAGAGGAAGACGGAGACAGAGGGAGAGAGACAGAGACACAGGGAGAGACAGAGGAAGACGGAGACAGAGGGAGAGAGACAGAGACACAGGGAGAGAGACAGAGGAAGACGGAGACAGAGACACAGGGAATGACAGAGGGAGACGGTGACAGAGACCGAGGGAGACAGAGAGACAGAGGGAGACAGAGAGACAGAGGGAGAGGGAGACAGAGAGACAGAAGGAGACGGAAACAGAGACACAGGGAGACAGAGGGAGACAGAGGGAGACAGAGAGACAGAGGGAGAGGGAGACAGAGAGACAGAGGGAGAGGGAGACATAGAGACAGAGGGAGACGGAAACAGAGGGAGACAGAGGGAGAGGGAGACAGAGAGACAGAGGGAGACGGAAACAGAGACACAGGGAGACAGAGGGAGACAGAGGGAGACAGAGGGAGACAGAGACAGAGACACAGGGATAGACAGAGGGAGACGGTGACAGAGACCGAGGGAGACAGAGAGACAGAGGGAGACAGAGAGACAGAGGGAGACAGAGGGAGACGGAGACAGAGGGAGACAGAGAGACAGAGGGAGAGGGAGACAGAGAGACAGAGGGAGACGGAAACAGAGACACAGGGAGACAGAGGGAGACAGAGGGAGACAGAGACACAGGGAGACAGAGACAGAGGGAGACAGAGGGAGACAGAGACAGAGACACAGGGAGACAGAGACAGAGGGAGACAGAGATACAGGGTGACAGAGGGAGACAGAGACAGAGGGAGAGGGAGACAGAGACATGGGGAGACAGCGACAGAGGGAGACAGAGACAGAGGGAGACAGAGGGAGATGGAGACAGAGACAGAGGGAGACAGAGAGAGACAGAGACAGAGGGAGACAGAGGGAGACAGAGACAGAGGGAGACAGAGACAGAGGGAGACAGAGGGCGATGGAGACAGAGGGCGACAGAGACAGAGGGAGACAGAGGGAGACAGAGGGAGACAGAGACAGAGACACAGGGAGACAGAGACACAGGGAGACAGAGACACAGGGAGACAGAGACACAGGGTGACAGAGGGAGACGGGGACAGAGGGCGACAGAGACAGAGCGAGACAGAGGGAGACAGAGACAGAGGGAGACAGAGACAGAGGGAGACAGAGTAAGTCGCTCTGGATAAGAGCGTCTGCTAAATGACTTAAATGTAAATGTAATGTAAATGTAGACAGAGACAGGGGAGACAGAGACAGAGGGAGACAGAGGGAGACAGAGGGAGACAGAGGGAGATGGAGATAGAGGGCGACAGTGACAGAGGGAGATGGAGACAGAGGGAGACGGAGACAGGGGGAGACAGAGACGGAGGGAGACGGAGACAGAGGGCGACAGAGACACAGGGAGACAGTGGGAGACAGAGACACAGGGAGACAGAGGGCGACAGAGGGAGACGGAGACAGGGGGAGACAGTGTCAGAGGGAGATGGAGACAGAGGGAGACAGAGACACAGGGAGACACAGGGAGACACAGGGAGACACAGGGAGACACAGGGAGACAGAGGGAGATGGAGACACAGGGAGACAGAGACAGAGGCACAGGGAGTCAGGGGGAGACAGAGACAGCGGGAGGCAGAGACAGAGACACGGAGACAGAGGGAGACAGAGACAGAGGGAGACAGAGACAGAGGGAGACAGGGAGACAGAGGGAGACGGAGACAGAGGGAGACAGAGACAGAGGGAGACAGAGACACAGGGACAGAGGGAGATAGATACAGAGGGAGACAGAGACGGTGGTGAGATAGAAATAGGCAGATTGAGATACGGGGAGATAGAGACAGATGGAGATAGAGACAGGGGGAGGTAGAGACAGGGGGAGGTAGAGACAGGGGGAGGTAGAGACAGGGGGAGGTAGAGACAGGGGGAGGTAGAGACAGGGGGATAAAGAGACAGATGGAGATAGAGACAGATGGTGTCGCACGCTGGATATGTACATAGACAGTGGTTGGCTTCGAGGGGACTCCTTTGGTAGGTGCACCTATAGCTCATCCCTTGGCAGTAGTACTGTAGACTAGTTTATCACTGACCTCAACCCAGAGTCTCTCAGAGCGTTCACAGTCAGCCCACTAACACCTGTATCAGACCACAGCTAAATCACAGTCTACTTGAACAGAGCAATACTCAATCATGAGGCATCAAAACCAAAGGAACTGAGTGAAATTAAGAAATGCTATAGGTGGAAGGAATGCAGTTTGGAAATCTACCAAAAAACTATTAGGCAACAACAAATTCAATCCCTTAAGGACAACTTTCTGGGTAAAAGTTTCCACTGTAATAGTAAAGGTGTAGACTTGGCAGTAGAATATCTTAACAGTATATTTGACCTCTCAGCTTCCCGATCAAATCTAAAAATCTCAAATAGAAAACCGAAGAAAATGAACAACAATGAGAAATGGTTTGATGAAGAATGCAAAAATCTAAGAAAGAAATTGAGAAACCTGTCAAACCAAAAACCTAGAGACCCGGAAAAGCTGAGTCTACGCCTTCACTATTGTGAATCACTAAAACAATACAGAAATACACTACGGAAAAAGAAGGAACAGCACGTCAGAAATCAGCTCAATGTAATTGAAGAATCCATATACTCTAACCACTTCTGGGAAAATTGGAAAACACTAAACCAACAACAACACGAAGAATTATCTATCCAAAATGGAGATGTATGAATAAACCACTTCTCCAATCTTTTTGGCTCTATAACAAAGAACAAACAGCAAACACATATACATGATCAAATACAAATCTTAGAGTCAACTATTAAAGACTACCAGAACCCACTGGATTCTCCAATTACCTTGAATGAGCTACAGGACAAAATACAAACCCTCCAACCCAAAAAGGCCTGTGGTGTTGATGGTATCCTTAATGAAATGATCAAATATATAGACAACAAATTCCAATTGACTATAATAAAACTCTTCGACATCATCCATCATCCTTCGCTCTGGCATCTTCCCCAATATTTGGAACCAAGGACTGATCACCCCAATACACAAAAGTGGAGACAAATTTGACCCCAATAACTACCATGGGATATGCGGCAACAGCAACCTTGGGAATGTCCTCTGCATTATCATCAACAGCAGACTCGTACATTTCCTCAATGAAAACAATGTACTAGCAAATTGGCTTTTTACCAAATTACCGTACAACAGACCATGTATTCACCCTGCACACCCTGATTGACAACCAAACAAACCAAAACAAAGGCAAAGTCTTCTCATGCTTTGTTGATTTCAAAAAAGCCTTAGACTCAATTTGGCATGAGGGTCTGCTATACAAACTGATGGAAAGTGATCATACAACATTATAAAATCCATGTACACAAACAACAAGTGTGCAGTTAAAATTGGCAAAAAACACACACATTTCTTCCCACAGGGCTGTGGGGTGAGACAGGGATGCACCTTAAGCCCAACCCTCTTCAACATATATACCAACGATTTAGCGCGGGCACTAGAAAGGTCTGCAGCACCCGGCCTCACCCTACTAGAATCTGAAGTCAAATGTCTACTGTTTGCTGATGATCTGGTGCTTCTGTCACCAACCAAGGAGGGCCTACAGCAGCACCTAGATATTCTGCACAGATTCTGTCAGACCTGGGCCCTGACAGTACATCTTAGTAAGACCAAAATAATGGTGTTCCAAAAAAGGTCCAGTCGCCAGGACCACAACTACAAATTCCATTTAGACACCGTTGCCCTAGAGCACACAAAAAACTACACATACCTTGGCCTAAACATCAGTGCCACAGGTAACTTCCACAAAGCTGTGAACGATCTGAGAGACAAGAAGGGCATTCTAAGGCAAGAAGGGCATTCTATGCCATCAAAAGGGACATAGAATTCAACATGCCAATTAGGATCTGGCTAAAAATACTTGAATCAGTCATAGAGCCCATTGCCCTTTATGGTTGTGAGGTCTGGCGTCTGCTCACCAACCAAGATTTCACAAAATGGGACAAACACCAAATTGAGACTCTGCATGCAGAATTCTGCAAAAATACCCTCCGTGTACAACGTAAAACACCAAATAATGCAGAGCAGAGCAGAATTAGACCGATACCCACTAATTATCAAAATCCAGAAAAGAGCCGTTAAATTCTACAACCACCTAAAAGGTAGCGATCCACAAACCTTCCATAACAAAGCCATCACCTACAGAGAGATGAACCTGGAGAAGAGTCCCCTAAGCAAGCTGGTCCTGGGGCTCTGTTCACAAACACAAACAGACCCCACAGAGCCCCAGGACAGCAGCACAATTAGACCCAACCAAATCATGAGAAAACAAAAAGATAATTACTTGACACATTGAAAGAATTAACAAAAAAACAGAGCAAACTCAAATGCTATTTGGCCCTAAACAGAGAGTACGCAGTGGCAGAATACCTGACCACTGTGACTGACCCAAACTTTAGGAAAGCTTTGACTATGTACAGACTCAGTGAGCATAGCCTTGCTATTGAGAAAGGCTGCCGTAGGCAGACATGGCTCTCAAGAGAAGACAGGCTATGTGCGCACTGCCCACAAAATTCGTTGGAAACTGAGCTGCACTTCCTAACCTCCTGCCCAATGTATGACCATATTAGAGACACATTTTTCATTCAGATTACACAGATCAACAAAGAATTTGAAAACAAATCCAATATTGATATCTACTGGGTGAAATTCCACAGTGTGCCAATGCAGCAGCAAGATTTGTGACCTGTTGCCACAAGAAAAGGGCAACCAGTGAAGACCAAACACCATTGTAAATACAACCCATATTTATGCTGATTCATTTCCCCTTGTGTAGCCTTAACCATTTGTACATCGTTGTAACACTGTATATTTACGTAATTTGAAATTTGTAATGTCTTTATTCTTTTGAAACTTCTGTATGTTAAATGTTTACTGTTTATTTGTATTGTTTATTTCATTTTTGCATATTATCTACCTCGCTTGCTTTGGCAATGATAACATGTTTCCCGTGCCAATAAAGCCCCTTGAATTGAATTGAGATACAGGGAGACATTGTAGTATATGAATATGTATACAGAGAAGCAAATATTATGCAAATCTGTCTGACTGCAGTCGTCCCTGATCCCTAATCTCAGTTAATCCATCCCATTATCCAGCTAATCCATTTCTAATCCAGGTGTGTTATCTGAGAAGAGGTTTGGAGCCAGCGTGCTGCTCCACCCCACCTTGCCTTTACTCCCACCTAGCAGAGACTCTTTCACTTCCTCCAGAGCAGGGATGAAACAGGCAGGTTCCTGCATAATGCTTTAATAACCCCAGAGTGGCGTGGGCCCAGAGGATTGTGGGTAATGTAGTTGTGACAGGAAATACAACACCCCGGGAGAGACAAAGCCCTCTCCATCTCCTTCTCAATTCAATTAAATTAGCTTTGTAACAATGTACATATTTCCAAAGCTTACACTGGAGATTATTTAACACAATTAAAATAATAATAATAATCAATATTGTCAACGGGACAATCAGTAACAACAATAATAATAATCAAGGCTAAAAACATCCACACATTTAACAATTTGGATTTCAAATTTGGGGAAATTACACTCTCTAATTGTTTGATATTTTTTACATTTTGTCAGGAAATGCAGGTCCGCCTCAGGTTCTGCTGTTGTGCAGTGGTTGCACAGCCTTTCTTCTACAGGGATTCAGGTTTTCCTGTGTCTACCCTTCTCAATAGCAAGGCTGTGCTCACTGAGCCTGTACTTTGTCAAGGTTTTTCTAAGGTTTTGATCAGTAACCATGGTCAAATAGTTAGCCACAGTGTACTGTTGATTTAGGGTCTGATAGCACTGCTTTGTGCTTGTGCTTCCCAAAACATAATGTAGTTTTGTTTTGACTGTGTTGTAATTTTTAAAATCCTGATTGATTGGATGTTCTGGTCCTGAGGCTTCAGTGTATTAGTAGAACTGGTTTGTGACCTCAGCCCCAGGACCAGCTGGATGAGGGGACTCTTTTCTTTGCTTAGCTCTTGGCACTGCAGGGCTCTCTCTCTCTCTTCCATTCAATGGGCTTTATTGGCATGGGGAAACATATTTTTACATTTCCAAAGCAAGTGAAATAGATAATGAACAAAAGTGAAATAAACAAAACATTTACCTCTCTCTCCCTCTCCTTCTCCTCAACCCTTTGGATCAGAAGCCAGTATTCTGAACGTCTGAGAGAACAGGAGGCTAACTGGAGATCAGTGTTACACTAACCTCTAGTGAAAGGAACGGGATGACTTGGGCACAGATAGCATTCAGTCGCTTCACCATCTCCGCCTGAGGGAGATAGACACAGGGAGAGACAGAGGGAGGGAGAGACACAGAGAGAGAGAGAGAGAGAGAGAGAGAGAGAGAGAGAGAGAGAGAGAGAGAGAGAGAGAGAGAGACACAGAGAGAGACAGAGAGAGACAGAGAGAGAGACACACAGAGAGAGAGAGGCAGAGAGAGGGCGAGACAGAGAGACACAGAGAGAGAGAGAGAGAGAGACAGAGAGAGACAGAGAGGGAGAGAGACAGAAAGAGAGACAGAAAGAGAGAGACAGTGACAGAGAGACAGAGAGAGTGAGACAGAGAGACAGAGAGAACGAGAGCGAGAGACAGAGAGTGAGAGAGAGAGAGAGAGAGAGAGAGAGAGAGAGAGAGAGAGAGAGAGAGAGAGAGAGAGAGAGAGAGAGAGAGAGAGAGAGAGGGAGAAAACAAATCCAATATCTATTGGGTGGAATACCAGTGTGCAATCACAGCAGCGAGATTTGTGACCTGTTGCCACAAGAAAAGAACATTGTAAAGTATTGTAAATACAACCTATATTTATGTTGATTATATTCCCTTTCGTACTTTAACTATTTGCACATCATTAAACAATGTATATATACATAATATGACATTTGAAATGTCTTTATTCTTTTAGAACTTTTGTGAATGTAATTTTTTCTGTTTATTTAACTTTTGTTTATTATCTATTTCACTTGCTTTGGCAATGTAAACATATGTTTCCCATGCCAATAAAGCCCTTAAATTGAATTGAGAGAGAGAGCCAGATAGAGAGGGAGAGACAGAGAGCGAGAAACAACCCTAAATGAAAAAGAAACAAACCAAAACAAAGGCAAAGTCTTCTCATTCTTTGTTGATATCAACAACAAAAAAGCTTTTCAAACAATTTGGCACGAGGGTCAGCTATACAAATTGATGGAAAGTGGTGTTGGGGAATCTGACAATATGAATCCATGTTGGCAAAAAAATGTATATATATTTCCAGAGGGCCGTGGGGTGAGACAGGGATGCAGCTTGAGCCCCACCCTCTTCAACATATATATCAACAAATTGACGAGACACTAGAACAGTCTGCAGCACCCAGCCTCACCCTACTAGAATCTGAAGTCAAATATCTACTGTTTTCAGATGATCTGGTGCTTCTGTCACCAAACAAAGAGTGCCCACAGCAGCACCTAAATCTACTGCACATATTCTGCCAGACCTGGGCCCTGACAGTAAATCTCAGTAAGACAAAAATAATGGTGTTCCATTAAAGGTCCAGTTGCCAGGACCACAAATACAAATTCCATCTAGACACCGTTGCCCTAGAGCACACAAAACTATACACCATCAGCCTAAACATCAACACCATAGGTAACTTCCACAATGCTATGAACGATCTGAGAGACAAGGCAAGAACGGCCTTCAACGCCATCAAAATAAAAATAAAGTTTGACATACAATTAGGTTATAGAACCCACTGCCCACTAATTATCAACATCCAGAAAAGAGCCGTTAAATTCTACAACCACCAAAAAGGAAGCGTTTCCCAAACCTCCATAACAAAGCCATCACCTACAGAGAGATGAACCTGGAGAAGAGTCCCCTAAGCAAGCTGGTCCTGGGGCTCTGTTCACAAACACAAACACACCCCACAGACCCCCAGGACAGCAACACAATTAGACCCAACATTAGAAAACAAAAAGATAATTACTTGACACATTGGAAAGAATTTTAAAGGAAAGCTTTGACTATGTACAGACTCAGTGAGCATAGCCTTGCTATTGAGAAAGGTCGCCGTAGTCAGACCTGGCTCTCAAGAGAAGACAGGCTATGTGCACACTGCCCACAAAATGAGGTGGAAACTGAGCTGCACTTCCTAACCTCCTGCCCAGTGTATGACCATATTAGAGACACATATTTCCCTCTGATTACACAGATCCACAAAGAATTATAAAACAAACCCGATTTTGATAAACTCCCAAACACAGTGTGCCAACACAGCAGCAAGATGTGACCTGTTGCCAGGTCACAAAAAAAGGTTAACCAGTGAAGAACAAACACCATTTTAAATACAACCCATATTTATGCTTATTTATTTTCCCTTTTGTACTTTTAACTATTTGCACATCATTACAAAACTGTATACAGACATAATATGATATAGATATGGGGTGGCAGGGTAGCCTAGTGGTTAGAGCTTTGGACTAGTAACTGAAAGGTTGTACGTTCATATCCCCGAACTGACAAGATAAAGCGTAGCAATTCGACACATACAACAACACAGAGTCACACATGGAATAAACAAAACACACAGTCAATAATACAGTAGAACAAAAGAAAACAAAAGGTCTATATACAAATGAGGTAAGTTAAGGAAATAAATAGGCCATGGTGGCGAAGTAATTACAATATAGCAATTAAACACTGGAATGGTAGATCGGCAGAAGATGAATGTGCAGGTAGAGATACTGGGGTGCAAAGGAGCAAAATAAATAAATAAATAAATACCAGTATGGGGATGAGGTTGGTAGATAGATGGGCTGAGCACAGATGGGCTAAGTACAGGTGCAGTGATCTGTGAGCTGCTCTGACAGCTGGTGCTTAAAGCTAGCTTTATTTATTTTTATTTTTATTTCACCTTTATTTAACCAGGTAGGCAAGTTGAGAACAAGTTCTCATTTACAATTGCGACCTGGCCAAGATATAGCAAAGCAGTTCGAAACATACAACAACACAGAGTTACACATGGAGTAAAACAAACATACAGTCAATAATACAGTATAAACAAGTCTATAAACGATGTGAGCAAATGAGGTGAGATAAGGGAGGTAAAGGCAAAAAAAAGGCCATGGTGGCAAAGTAAATACAATATAGCAAGTAAAACACTGGAATGGTAGATTTGTAATGGAAGAATGTGCAAAGTAGAAATAAAAATAATGGGGTGCAAAGGAGCAAAATAAATTAATTAATTAAATACAGTTGGGAAAGAGGTAGTTGTCTGGGCTAAATTATAGGTGGGCTATGTACAGGTGCAGTAATCTGTGAGCTTCTCTGACAGTTGGTGCTTAAAGCTAGTGAGGGAGATAAGTGTTTCCAGTTTCAGAGATTTTTGTAGTTCGTTCCAGTCATTGGCAGCAGAGAACTGGAAGGAGAGGCGGCCAAAGAAAGAATTGGTTTTGAGGGTGGCTAGAGAGATATACCTGCTGGAGCGTGTGCTACAGGTGGGAGATGCTATGGTGACCAGCGAGCTGAGATAAGGGCGGACTTTACCTAGCAGGGTCTTGTAGATGACATGGAGCCAGTGGGTTTGGCGACGAGTATGAAGCGAGGGCCAGCCAACGAGAGCGTACAGGTCGCAATGGTGGGTAGTATATGGGGCTTTGGTGACAAAACGGATTGCACTGTGATAGACTGCATCCAATTTGTTGGGGAGATGTAAATGACATCGCCAAAGTCGAGGATTGGTAGGATGGTCAGTTTTAGAGGGGTATGTTTGGCAGCATGAGTGAATGATGCTTTGTTGCGAAATAGGAAGCCAATTCTAGATTTAACTTTGGATTGGAGATGTTTGATATGGGTCTGGAAGGAGAGTTTACAGTCTAACCAGACACCTAAGTATTTGTAGTTGTCCACATATTCTAAGTCAGAGCCGTCCAGAGTAGTGATGCTGGACGGACGAGCAGGTGCGGGCAGTGATCGATTGAATAGCATGCATTTAGTTTTACTTGCGTTTAAGAGCAGTTGGAGGCCACGGAAGGAGAGTTGTATGGCATTGAAGCTCGTCTGGAGGTTAGTTAACACAGTGTCCAGGGAGGGGCCAGAAGTATACAGAATGGTGTCGTCTGCATAGAGGTGGAGGATCGCAGCAAGAGCAACATCATTGATGTATACAGAAAAATAGTCGGTCCAAGAATTGAACCCTGTGGTACCCCCATAGATACTGTCAGAGATCCGGACAACAGGTCCTCCAATTTGACACACTGAACTCTATCTGAGAAGTAGTTGGTAAACCAGGTGAGGCAGTCATTTGAGAAACCAAGGCTGTCGAGTCTGCCGATGAGGATGTGGTGATTGACAGAGTCGAAAGCTTTGGCCAGGTCGATGAATACGGCTGCACAGTAATGTCTCTTATCAATGTCGGTTAAGATATCGTTTAGGACCTTGAGCGTGGCTGAGGTGCCCCTATGACCAGCTCTGAAACCAGATTGCATAGTGTAGAAGGTACGGTGGGATTCGAAATGGTCAGTAATCTGTTTGTTAACTTGGCTTTCGAAGACCTTAGAAAGGCAGGGTAGGATAGATATAGGTCTGTAGCAGTTTGGGTCTAGAGTGTCACCCCCTTTGGATGACCGAAAGAGCGGTTGAACAGGCTAGTAATAGGGGTTGCAACAATTTCGGCAGATAATTTTAGAAAGAGGGGGTCCAGAATGTCTAGCCCCGCTGATTTGTAGGGGTCCAGATTTTGCAACTCTTTCAGAACATCAGCTATCTGGATTTGGGTAAAGGGGAAATGGTGGGGCTTTGGCAGGGTGCTGCAGAGGGTACCGGGCAGTTGACCGGGGTAGGGGTAGCCATGTGGAAAGCATGAGTCCAGTGAGTGGTTGGGCTGGCTGGGGCCGTAGCTCTCCCTCCTTAATAGGGTCGCAGCTCTCTCTCCTTAATGGGGCTGTAGCTCTCCCGCCTTATTGGGGTTGCAGCTCTCTTTTCTTAATGGGGCCATAGCTTTCTCTCCTTAATGGGCCCATAGCTCTCTTTTCTTAATGGGGCCATAGCTTTCTCTCCTTAATGGGCCCATAGCTCTCCCTCCTTAATGGGGCCATAGCTCTATCTCCTTAATGGGGCCATATCTCTCCCTCCTTAATGGGGCCATAGCTCTCTCTCCTTAATGGGGCCGTATCTCTCCCTCCTTAATGGGGCCGTATCTCTCTCTCCTTAATGGGGCCTTATCTCTCCCTCCTTAATGGGGCCGTATCTCTCTCTCCTTAATGGGGCCATATCTCTCTCTCCTTAATGGGGCCATAGCTCTCCCTCCTTAATGGGGCCATAGCTCTATCTCCTTAATGGGGCCATAGCTCTCCCTCCTTAATGGGGCCATAGCTCTCTCTCCTTAATGGGGCCATAGCTCTCCCTCCTTAATGGGGCCATAGCTCTCTCTCCTTAATGGGCCCATAGCTCTCCCTCCTTAATGGGGCCATAGCTCTATCTCCTTAATGGGGCCGTAGCTCTCCCTCCTTAATGGGGCCATAGCTCTCCCTCCTTAATGGGGCCATAGCTCTCCCTCCTTAATGGGGCCATAGCTCTCCCTCCTTAATGGGGCTATAGCTCTCTCTCCTTAATGGGCCCATAGCTCTCTTTTCTTAATGGGGCCATAGCTCTCTCTCCTTAATGGGCCCATAGCTCTATTTTCTTAATGGGGCCATAGCTCTCTCTCCTCAATGGGGGCATATCTCTATCTCCTTAATGGGGCCGTATCTCTCTCTCCTCAATGGGGCCATATCTCTCACTCCTCAATGGGGCCGTATCTCTCTCTCCTTAATGGGGCCATATCACTCTCTCCTTAATGGGGCCATAGCTCTCTCTCCTTAATGGGGCCATAGCTCTCTTTTCTTAATGGGGCCATAGCTTTCTCTCCTTAATGGGCCCATAGCTCTCCCTCCTTAATGGGGCCATAGCTCTATCTCCTTAATGGGGCCATATCTCTCCCTCCTTAATGGGGCCATAGCTCTCTCTCCTTAATGGGGCCGTATCTCTCCCTCCTTAATGGGGCCGTATCTCTCTCTCCTTAATGGGGCCATATCTCTCCCTCCTTAATGGGGCCGTATCTCTCTCTCCTCAATGGGGCCATATCTCTCTCTCCTTAATGGGGCCATAGCTCTCCCTCCTTAATGGGGCCATAGCTCTATCTCCTTAATGGGGCCATAGCTCTCCCTCCTTAATGGGGCCATAGCTCTCTCTCCTTAATGGGGCCATAGCTCTCCCTCCTTAATGGGGCCATAGCTCTCTCTCCTTAATGGGCCCATAGCTCTCCCTCCTTAATGGGGCCATAGCTCTATCTCCTTAATGGGGCCGTAGCTCTCCCTCCTTAATGGGGCCATAGCTCTCCCTCCTTAATGGGGCCATAGCTCTCCCTCCTTAATGGGGCCATAGCTCTCCCTCCTTAATGGGGCTATAGCTCTCTCTCCTTAATGGGCCCATAGCTCTCTTTTCTTAATGGGGCCATAGCTCTCTCTCCTTAATGGGCCCATAGCTCTATTTTCTTAATGGGGCCATAGCTCTCTCTCCTCAATGGGGGCATATCTCTATCTCCTTAATGGGGCCGTATCTCTCTCTCCTCAATGGGGCCATATCTCTCTCTCCTCAATGGGGCCGTATCTCTCTCTCCTTAATGGGGCCATATCACTCTCTCCTTAATGGGGCCATAGCTCTCTCTCCTTAATGGGGCCATAGCTCTCCCTCCTTAATGGAGCCATATCTCTCTCTCCTTAATGGGGCCATATCTCTCTCTCCTTAATGGAGCCATAGCTCTCTCTCTCCTTAATGGGGCCATAGCTCTCTCTCCTTAATGGGGCCATACCTCTCTCTCCTTAATGGGGCCATAGCTCTCCCTCCTTAATGGGGCCATAGCTCTCTCTCCTTAATGGGCCCATAGCTCTCCCTCCTTAATGGGGCCATAGCTCTATCTCCTTAATGGGGCCGTAGCTCTCCCTCCTTAATGGGGCCATAGCTCTCCCTCCTTAATGGGGCCATAGCTCTCCCTCCTTAATGGGGCCATAGCTCTCCCTCCTTAATGGGGCTATAGCTCTCTCTCCTTAATGGGCCCATAGCTCTCTTTTCTTAATGGGGCCATAGCTCTCTCTCCTTAATGGGCCCATAGCTCTATTTTCTTAATGGGGCCATAGCTCTCTCTCTCAATGGGGGCATATCTCTATCTCCTTAATGGGGCCGTATCTCTCTCTCCTCAATGGGGCCATATCTCTCACTCCTCAATGGGGCCGTATCTCTCTCTCCTTAATGGGGCCATATCACTCTCTCCTTAATGGGGCCATAGCTCTCTCTCCTTAATGGGGCCATAGCTCTCTTTTCTTAATGGGGCCATAGCTTTCTCTCCTTAATGGGCCCATAGCTCTCCCTCCTTAATGGGGCCATAGCTCTATCTCCTTAATGGGGCCATATCTCTCCCTCCTTAATGGGGCCATAGCTCTCTCTCCTTAATGTGGCCGTATCTCTCCCTCCTTAATGGGGCCGTATCTCTCTCTCCTTAATGGGGCCATATCTCTCCCTCCTTAATGGGGCCGTATCTCTCTCTCCTCAATGGGGCCATATCTCTCTCCTTAATGGGGCCATAGCTCTCCCTCCTTAATGGGGCCATAGCTCTATCTCCTTAATGGGGCCATAGCTCTCCCTCCTTAATGGGGCCATAGCTCTCTCTCCTTAATGGGGCCATAGCTCTCCCTCCTTAATGGGGCCATAGCTCTCTCTCCTTAATGGGCCCATAGCTCTCCCTCCTTAATGGGGCCATAGCTCTATCTCCTTAATGGGGCCGTAGCTCTCCCTCCTTAATGGGGCCATAGCTCTCCCTCCTTAATGGGGCCATAGCTCTCCCTCCTTAATGGGGCCATAGCTCTCCCTCCTTAATGGGGCTATAGCTCTCTCTCCTTAATGGGCCCATAGCTCTCTTTTCTTAATGGGGCCATAGCTCTCTCTCCTTAATGGGCCCATAGCTCTATTTTCTTAATGGGGCCATAGCTCTCTCTCTCAATGGGGGCATATCTCTATCTCCTTAATGGGGCCGTATCTCTCTCTCCTCAATGGGGCCATATCTCTCTCTCCTCAATGGGGCCGTATCTCTCTCTCCTTAATGGGGCCATATCACTCTCTCCTTAATGGGGCCATAGCTCTCTCTCCTTAATGGGGCCATAGCTCTCCTCCTTAATGGAGCCATAGCTCTCTCTCTCCTTAATGGAGCCATAGCTCTTAATGGGGCCATAGCTCTCTCTCCTTAATGGGGCCATAGCTCTCTCTCCTTAATGGGCCCATAGCTCTCCCTCCTTAATGGGGCCATATCTCTCTCTCCTTAATGGGGCCGTATCTCTCTCTCCTTAATGGGGCCATATCTCTATCTCCTTAATGGGGCCGTATCTCTATCTCCTTAATGGGGCCGTATCTCTATCTCCTCAATGGGGCCATATCTCTATCTCCTTAATGGGGCCGTATCTCTATCTCCTTAATGGGGCCATAGCTCTCTCTCCTTAATGGGGCCATAGCTCTCCCTCCTTAATGGGGCCATAGCTCTCTCTCCTTAATGGGCCCATAGCTCTCCCTCCTTAATGGGGCCATAGCTCTATCTCCTTAATGGGGCCGTAGCTCTCTCTCCTTAATGGGGCCGTATCTCTCCCTCCTTAATGGGGCCGTATCTCTCTCTCCTTAATGGGGCCATATCTCTCTCTCCTCAATGGGGCTATAGCTCTCTCTCCTTAATGGGCCCATAGCTCTCTTTTCTTAATGGGGCCATAGCTCTCTCTCCTTAATGGGCCCATAGCTCTATTTTCTTAATGGGGCCATAGCTCTCTCTCCTCAATGGGGGCATATCTCTATCTCCTTAATGGGGCCGTATCTCTCTCTCCTCAATGGGGCCATATCTCTCTCTCCTCAATGGGGCCGTATCTCTCTCTCCTTAATGGGGCCATATCACTCTCTCCTTAATGGGGCCATAGCTCTCTCTCCTTAATGGGGCCATAGCTCTCCCTCCTTAATGGAGCCATATCTCTCTCTCCTTAATGGGGCCATATCTCTCTCTCCTTAATGGAGCCATAGCTCTCTCTCTCCTTAATGGGGCCATAGCTCTCTCTCCTTAATGGGGCCATAGCTCTCTCTCCTTAATGGGCCCATAGCTCTCCCTCCTTAATTGGGCCATATCTCTCTCTCCTTAATGGGGCCGTATCTCTCTCTCCTTAATGGGGCCGTATCTCTATCTCCTTAATGGGGCTGTATCTCTATCTCCTCAATGGGGCCATATCTCTATCTCCTTAATGGGGCCGTATCTCTATCTCCTTAATGGGGCCATATCTCTCTCTCCTTAATGGGGCCATATCTCTCTCTCCTTAATGGGGCCGTATCTCTCTCTCCTCAATGGGGCTCCTCTCCTTAATGGGGCCGTATCTCTATCTCCTTAATGGGGCCATATCTCTCTCTCCTTAATGGGGCCGTATCTCTCCCTCCTTAATGGGGCCGTATCTCTCTCTCCTTAATGGGGCCATATCTCTCTCTCCTCAATGGGGCCGTATCTCTCCCTCCTTAATGGGGCCATATCACTCTCTCCTTAATGGGGCCATAGCTCTCTCTCCTTAATGGGGCCATAGCTCTCTCCTTAATGGGGCCATAGCTCTCTCTCCTTAATGGAGCCATAGCTCTCTAATGGGGCCATAGCTCTCCCTCCTTAACGGAGCCATATCTCTCTCTCCTTAATGGGGCCATATCTCTCTCTCCTTAATGGGGCCGTATCTCTCCCTCCTTAATGGGGCCGTATCTCTCTCTCCTTAATGGGGCCATATCTCTCCCTCCTTAATGGGGCCGTATCTCTCTCTCCTTAATGGGGCCGTATCTCTCCCTCCTTAATGGGGCCATAGCTCTCCCTCCTTAATGGGGCCATATCTCTCTCTCCTCAATGAGGCCGTATCTCTCCCTCCTTAATGGGGCCATATCACTCTCTCCTTAATGGGGCCATAGCTCTCTCTCCTTAATGGGGCCATAGCTCTCTCTCCTTAATGGGGCCATAGCTCTCTCTCCTTAATGGGGCCATAGCTCTCCCTCCTTAATGGGGCCATAGCTCTATCTCCTTAATGGGGCCATAGCTCTCCCTCCTTAATGGGGCCATAGCTCTCTCTCCTTAATGGGGCCATAGCTCTCCCTCCTTAATGGGGCCATAGCTCTCTCTCCTTAATGGGCCCATAGCTCTCCCTCCTTAATGGGGCCATAGCTCTATCTCCTTAATGGGGCCGTAGCTCTCCCTCCTTAATGGGGCCATAGCTCTCCCTCCTTAATGGGGCCATAGCTCTCCCTCCTTAATGGGCCCATAGCTCTATTTTCTTAATGGGGCCATAGCTCTCTCCTCAATGGGGGCATATCTCTATCTCCTTAATGGGGCCGTATCTCTCTCCCTCAATGGGGCCATATCTCTCTCCCCTCAATGGGGCCGTATCTCTCTCTCCTTAATGGGGCCATATCACTCTCTCCTTAATGGGGCCATAGCTCTCTCTCCTTAATGGGGCCATAGCTCTCCCTCCTTAATGGAGCCATATCTCTCTCCTTAATGGGGCCATATCTCTCTCTCCTTAATGGAGCCATAGCTCTCTCTCCCTTAATGGGGCCATAGCTCTCTCTCCTTAATGGGGCCATAGCTCTCTCTCCTTAATGGGCCCATAGCTCTCCCTCCTTAATGGGGCCATATCTCTCTCTCCTTAATGGGGCCGTATCTCTCTCTCCAATGGGGCCATATCTCTATCTCCTTAATGGGGCCGTATCTCTATCTCCTTAATGGGGCCGTATCTCTATCTCCTCAATGGGGCCATATCTCTATCTCCTTAATGGGGCCGTATCTCTATCTCCTTAATGGGGCCATAGCTCTCTCTCCTTAATGGGGCCATAGCTCTCCCTCCTTAATGGGGCCATAGCTCTCTCTCTTAATGGGCCCATAGCTCTCCCTCCTTAATGGGGCCATAGCTCTATCTCCTTAATGGGGCCGTAGCTCTCTCTCCTTAATGGGGCCGTATCTCTCCCTCCTTAATGGGGCCGTATCTCTCTCTCCTTAATGGGGCCATATCTCTCTCTCCTCAATGGGGCTATAGCTCTCTCTCCTTAATGGGCCCATAGCTCTCTTTTCTTAATGGGGCCATAGCTCTCTCTCCTTAATGGGCCCATAGCTCTATTTTCTTAATGGGGCCATAGCTCTCTCTCCTCAATGGGGGCATATCTCTATCTCCTTAATGGGGCCGTATCTCTCTCTCCTTAATGGGGCCATATCACTCTCTCCTTAATGGGGCCATAGCTCTCTCTCCTTAATGGGGCCATAGCTCTCTCTCCTTAATGGGGCCATAGCTCTCTCTCCTTAATGGAGCCATAGCTCTCTCTACTTAATGGGGCCATAGCTCTCTCTCCTTAATGGAGCCATAGCTCTCCCTCCTTAACGGAGCCATATCTCTCTCTCCTTAATGGGGCCATATCTCTCTCTCCTTAATGGGGCCGTATCTCTCCCTCCTTAATGGGGCCGTATCTCTCTCTCCTTAATGGGGCCATATCTCTCCCTGCTTAATGGGGCCGTATCTCTCTCTCCTTAATGGGGCCATATCTCTCTCTCCTTAATGGGGCCATAGCTCTCCCTCCTTAATGGGGCCATAGCTCTATCTCCTTAATGGGGCCATAGATCTCCCTCCTTAATGGGGCCATAGCTCTCTCTCCTTAATGGGGCCATAGCTCTCCGTCCTTAATGGGGCCATAGCTCTCTCTCCTTAATGTGGCCGTATCTCTCCCTCCTTAATGGGGCCGTATCTCTCTCTCCTTAATGGGGCCATATCTCTCCCTCCTTAATGGGGCCGTATCTCTCTCTCCTCAATGGGGCCATATCTCTATCTCCTTAATGGGGCCATAGCTCTCCCTCCTTAATGGGGCCATAGCTCTATCTCCTTAATGGGGCCATAGCTCTCCCTCCTTAATGGGGCCATAGCTCTCTCTCCTTAATGGGGCCATAGCTCTCCCTCCTTAATGGGGCCATAGCTCTCTCTCCTTAATGGGCCCATAGCTCTCCCTCCTTAATGGGGCCATAGCTCTATCTCCTTAATGGGGCCGTAGCTCTCCCTCCTTAATGGGGCCATAGCTCTCCCTCCTTAATGGGGCCATAGCTCTCCCTCCTTAATGGGCCCATAGCTCTATTTTCTTAATGGGGCCATAGCTCTCTCTCCTCAATGGGGGCATATCTCTATCTCCTTAATGGGGCCGTATCTCTCTCTCCTCAATGGGGCCATATCTCTCTCTCCTCAATGGGGCCGTATCTCTCTCTCCTTAATGGGGCCATATCACTCTCTCCTTAATGGGGCCATAGCTCTCTCTCCTTAATGGGGCCATAGCTCTCCCTCCTTAATGGAGCCATATCTCTCTCTCCTTAATGGGGCCATATCTCTCTCTCCTTAATGGGGCCATAGCTCTCTCTCCTTAATGGGGCCATATCTCTCTCTCCTTAATGGGGCCATCTCTCTCTCCTTAATGGGCCCATAGCTCTCCCTCCTTAATGGGGCCATATCTCTCTCTCCTTAATGGGGCCGTATCTCTCTCTCCTTAATGGGGCCATATCTCTATCTCCTTAATGGGGCCGTATCTCTATCTCCTTAATGGGGCCGTATCTCTATCTCCTCAATGGGGCCATATCTCTATCTCCTTAATGGGGCCGTATCTCTATCTCCTTAATGGGGCCATAGCTCTCTCTCCTTAATGGGGCCATAGCTCTCCCTCCTTAATGGGGCCATAGCTCTCTCTCCTTAATGGGCCCATAGCTCTCCCTCCTTAATGGGGCCATAGCTCTATCTCCTTAATGGGGCCGTAGCTCTCTCTCCTTAATGGGGCCGTATCTCTCCCTCCTTAATGGGGCCGTATCTCTCTCTCCTTAATGGGGCCATATCTCTCTCTCCTCAATGGGGCTATAGCTCTCTCTCCTTAATGGGCCCATAGCTCTCTTTTCTTAATGGGGCCATAGCTCTCTCTCCTTAATGGGCCCATAGCTCTATTTTCTTAATGGGGCCATAGCTCTCTCTCCTCAATGGGGGCATATCTCTATCTCCTTAATGGGGCCGTATCTCTCTCTCCTCAATGGGGCCATATCTCTCTCTCCTCAATGGGGCCGTATCTCTCTCTCCTTAATGGGGCCATATCACTCTCTCCTTAATGGGGCCATAGCTCTCTCTCCTTAATGGGGCCATAGCTCTCCCTCCTTAATGGAGCCATATCTCTCTCTCCTTAATGGGGCCATATCTCTCTCTCCTTAATGGAGCCATAGCTCTCTCTCTCCTTAATGGGGCCATAGCTCTCTCTCCTTAATGGGGCCATAGCTCTCTCTCCTTAATGGGCCCATAGCTCTCCCTCCTTAATGGGGCCATATCTCTCTCTCCTTAATGGGGCCGTATCTCTCTCTCCTTAATGGGGCCATATCTCTATCTCCTTAATGGGGCCGTATCTCTATCTCCTTAATGGGGCCGTATCTCTATCTCCTCAATGGGGCCATATCTCTATCTCCTTAATGGGGCCGTATCTCTATCTCCTTAATGGGGCCATATCTCTCTCTCCTTAATGGGGCCATATCTCTCTCTCCTTAATGGGGCCGTATCTCTCTCTCCTCAATGGGGCCATATCTCTATCTCCTTAATGGGGCCGTATCTCTATCTCCTTAATGGGGCCATATCTCTCTCTCCTTAATGGGGCCGTATCTCTCCCTCCTTAATGGGGCCGTATCTCTCTCTCCTTAATGGGGCCATATCTCTCTCTCCTCAATGGGGCCGTATCTCTCCCTCCTTAATGGGGCCATATCACTCTCTCCTTAATGGGGCCATAGCTCTCTCTCCTTAATGGGGCCATAGCTCTCTCTCCTTAATGGGGCCATAGCTCTCTCTCCTTAATGGAGCCATAGCTCTCTCTACTTAATGGGGCCATAGCTCTCTCTCCTTAATGGAGCCATAGCTCTCCCTCCTTAACGGAGCCATATCTCTCTCTCCTTAATGGGGCCATATCTCTCTCTCCTTAATGGGGCCATATCTCTCTCTCCTTAATGGGGCCATATCTCTCCCTCCTTAATGGGGCCATAGCTCTCTCTCCTTAATGGGGCCGTATCTCTCCCTCCTTAATGGGGCCGTATCTCTCTCTCCTTAATGGGGCCATATCTCTCCCTCCTTAATGGGGCCATATCTCTCTCTCCTTAATGGGGCCATATCTCTCTCTCCTTAATGGGGCCATAGCTCTCCCTCCTTAATGGGGCCATAGCTCTATCTCCTTAATGGGGCCATAGATCTCCCTCCTTAATGGGGCCATAGCTCTCTCTCCTTAATGGGGCCATATCTCTCCCTCCTTAATGGGGCCATAGCTCTCTCTCCTTAATGGGGCCGTATCTCTCCCTCCTTAATGGGGCCGTATCTCTCTCTCCTTAATGGGGCCATATCTCTCCCTCCTTAATGGGGCCATATCTCTCTCTCCTTAATGGGGCCATATCTCTCTCTCCTTAATGGGGCCATAGCTCTCCCTCCTTAATGGGGCCATAGCTCTATCTCCTTAATGGGGCCATAGCTCTCCCTCCTTAATGGGGCCATAGCTCTCCTTTGTCCTTCCTCCCCTCCTCACTGACTCCTTCTCCCCTCCATCCATCCATCTATCCAGAGACCGCTCAGAGCCACTAATATGGAGGTAGTTTTCTGTAAAAAAAATATATATTATATATAAGATGTGTTGTGTAAATATAGAATGAAACTTTTAAATAAAAATCACAGTCTGTAAATATGCCATATATTTTACCAACATACAGTATGTCAAGATCCAAAAGCACATGAGTCATCATTAACCAAAACAAATGATGATTAACAAAAACATGTCAGGTTTTCTGGTTACCATTTTACAAACATATTTCCTACTTTCCAAACACAACAGTGGTCAAATAGGTTTTTGTGAATGTGACAACATGTGGCTCCACAGATTATGTTTTTGACATGCATTTGACATACGGCATTATATTTGTGAGTGGCGTTTTAAAGATGTACAATATGGCATCCAGATTAGGACATCTTCCAACTGGCTCATTCATCCCCCTCCTCTCCTCTGGAACTATGGAACTGGTTGTTGCTGTAAATGAGAATGTGTTCTCAGTCTATTTACCTGGTAAAATAAGGGTTCAATAGTTTTGTCCTGTTAAATGATGGGATATCAGCTGGTTGGGTTTCGTCTTGAAGCCTAAATCTCCATATTTAGAAAATTACAAACAGGTGGGACCTGATCCTAGATCAACACTCCTATGAGACTTTATGACCTGATCCTAGATCACCTACTCTGAGACTCTTTATAACCTGATCCTAGATCAGCACTCCTGGTGAGACTCTTTATGACCTGATCCTAGACCAGCACTACTGGTGAGACTCTTTATAACCTGATCCTAGATCACCTACTCTGAGACTCTTTATAACCTGATCCTAGATCAGCACTCCTGGTGAGACTCTTTATGACCTGATCCTAGATCAGCACTCCTGGTGAGAATCTTTATGACCTGATCCTAGATCATCTACTCTGAGATTCTTTATAACCTGATTCTAGATCACCTACTCTGCGACTCTTTATAACCTGATCCTAGTTCAGCACTCCTGGTGAGACTCTTTATGACCTGATCCTGATCCTAGATCACCTACTCTGAGACTCTTTATAACCTGATCCTAGTTCAGCACTCCTGGTGAGACTCTTTATGACCTGATCCTAGATCACCTACTCTGCGACTCTTTATAACCGGATCCTAGATCAACACTCCTGGTGAGACTCTTTAGGACCTGATCCTAGATCAGCACTCCTGGTGAGACTCTTTATAACCTGATCCTAGATCAACACTCCTGGTGAGACTCTTTATAACCTGATCCTAGATCACCTACTCTGAGACTCTTTATAACCGGATCCTAGATCAACACTCCTAGTGAGACTCTTTATGATCTGATCCTAGATCAGCACTCCTGGCGAGACTCTTTATAACCTGATCCTAGATCACCACTTCAATCTGAGACTATTTATGACCTGATCCTAGATCAGCAATCTTACTCTGAGTCTTTATGAATATGGGACCAGGATATGAGCTGCCACTGGTTTAATTTGGTGACAATGTTTACTCACCCTCTTTGGCAATGGAGTTCTCCAAACTCTCTCTGAAGGCCTATATTCCCCTTTTGCACCCTCTCCCCTGGTTGAAAGGAAATCCAATCCAACACAAGCGTCTGGATCAGAAAGTATTACAATAACATGTTATGTAGAAACAGAAGTCATCATACGATGCATTACTGTCCGTAACATTGTAGCGTTAGGTTAGAGCAAGGCATATAGTTAACGTTAGCTAAAGTTAGCTAGCTAGCTAATTGTACTTGAGAAGGTCTGGTACTTATGCACTACTAGCTAGCTAGTTTGATATCAAATTATATACTTCTATTTACCATTTGTATGTGTCGTGAACCTCCAGGAGGGTGACTAATGGCGACACAACAATAAGAATTGGGTTCTTGATGCGTCCCATTTTCTTGACTACGAGCGAAGCTAGCTGGTAAATCAAGCTCTTGCCGAACTCAGTCGGGAGAAAAGCGAAAATATTTTCTCCACAGAGAAAAGCTTTCAATGCAGTTATTTGCTGTGAAGTTCTGCCCTCCAGTTCTGATATAGCTGCTGCTATAGCAGGACCAACTTTCTCAAGAGCAGCCATTGTTATGATTCTTCTTCTTCTATGGTATATTTAATGTGCAAATCAAACCAAATGTTATTTGTCACATACACATGGTCACATACACATGGTTATCAGATGTTAGTGTAGCGAAATGCTTGTGCTTCTCCCCCTACTGTGCGGGTTGGAAACAGGATTCCCAAAAATGGAATACAAAATACCAAAACAAGTACCAAACCACCAAAAAATGCAAAAATAAACTAAACTAAATCAAAACGACTTTTCTGTAAAATATCTAATAAAACAGATCTGATCCCTACACAGGCTCAGGTAGCCTAGTGGTTAGAGTGTAGAGGCGGCAGGTAGCCTAGTGGTTAGAGTGTAGAGGCGGCAGGTAGAGTAGTAACCGAAAGGTCGCAAGATGGAATCCCTGAGCTGACAAGGTAAAAGTCTGTCGTTCTGCTCCTGAACAAGGCAGTTAACCCACTGTTCCGAGGCAGTCAATGAAAATAAGAATTTGTTTTTACCTGACTTGGGAGGGTGGGTCTTCCGGTGACAGATCCACTTGCAAGTCTTCAGTCCCAAAAACATGTCTGCTGCAGCCACAATAATGTCCAGTTTCTTAGATTTCTTTCAGACTTTCATACTTACAGTTCATAACTGTGGCAATGAACTCCACAAAATCCATCTTTTTAACACACATGGTATATTTTGTCTGGAAGCAAGCCTTTATTACAGGGTGTGGTGAGTCCACTACCACAGCATCACTAGTTTTATCAATGATTATAATGGCCTCCGCATAGGAGACTGTGATTCACCTTTCAATCTCCTTCACCCTTACAGGGCACTCCAGGAACTAGGGATACCCACCTCAATCTCCTTCACCCTTACAGGGCACTCCAGGAACTCAGGATCCCCACCTCAATCTCCTTCACCCTTACAGGGCACTCCAGGAACTAGGGATACCCACCTCAATCTCCTTCACCCTTACAGGGCACTCCAGGAACTCAGGATCCCCACCTCAATCTCCTTCACCCTTACAGGGCACTCCAGGAACTAGGGATACCCACCTCAATCTCCTTCACCCTTACAGGGCACTCCAGGAACTCAGGATCCCCACCTCAATCTCCTTCACCCTTACAGGGCACTCCAGGAACTAGGGATACCCACCTCAATCTCCTTCACCCTTACAGGGCACTCCAGGAACTCAGGATCCCCACCTCAATCTCCTTCACCCTTACAGGGCACTCCAGGAACTAGGGATACCCACCTCAATCTCCTTCACCCTTACAGGGCACTCCAGGAACTCAGGATCCCCACCTCAATCTCCTTCACCCTTACAGGGCACTCCAGGAACTAGGGATACCCACCTCAATCTCCTTCACCCTTACAGGGCACTCCAGGAACTCAGGATCCCCACCTCAATCTCCTTCACCCTTACAGGGCACTCCAGGAACTAGGGATACCCACCTCAATCTCCTTCACCCTTACAGGGCACTCCAGGAACTCAGGATCCCCACCTCAATCTCCTTCACCCTTACAGGGCACTCCAGGAACTAGGGATACCCACCTCAATCTCCTTCACCCTTACAGGGCACTCCAGGAACTCAGGATCCCCACCTCAATCTCCTTCACCCTTACAGGGCACTCCAGGAACTAGGGATACCCACCTCAATCTCCTTCACCCTTACAGGGCACTCCAGGAACTCAGGATCCCCACCTCAATCTCCTTCACCCTTACAGGGCACTCCAGGAACTAGGGATACCCACCTCAATCTCCTTCACCCTTACAGGGCACTCCAGGAACTCAGGATCCCCACCTCAATCTCCTTCACCCTTACAGGGCACTCCAGGAACTAGGGATACCCACCTCAATCTCCTTCACCCTTACAGGGCACTCCAGGAACTCAGGATCCCCACCTCAATCTCCTTCACCCTTACAGGGCACTCCAGGAACTAGGGATACCCACCTCAATCTCCTTCACCCTTACAGGGCACTCCAGGAACTCAGGATCCCCACCTCAATCTCCTTCACCCTTACAGGGCACTCCAGGAACTAGGGATACCCACCTCAATCTCCTTCACCCTTACAGGGCACTCCAGGAACTCAGGATCCCCACCTCAATCTCCTTCACCCTTACAGGGCACTCCAGGAACTAGGGATACCCACCTCAATCTCCTTCACCCTTACAGGGCACTCCAGGAACTCAGGATCCCCACCTCAATCTCCTTCACCCTTACAGGGCACTCCAGGACCTAGGGATACCCACCTCAATCTCCTTCACCCTTACAGGGCACTCCAGGAACTCAGGATCCCCACCTCAATCTCCTTCACCCTTACAGGGCACTCCAGGAACTAGGGATACCCACCTCAATCTCCTTCACCCTTACAGGGCACTCCAGGAACTCAGGATCCCCACCTCAATCTCCTTCACCCTTACAGGGCACTCCAGGAACTAGGGATACCCACCTCAATCTCCTTCACCTTTACAGGGCACTCCAGGAACTCAGGATCCCCACCTCAATCTCCTTCACCCTTACAGGGCACTCCAGGAACTAGGGATACCCACCTCAATCTCCTTCACCCTTACAGGGCACTCCAGGAACTCAGGATCCCCACCTCAATCTCCTTCACCCTTACAGGGCACTCCAGGAACTAGGGATACCCACCTCAATCTCCTTCACCCTTACAGGGCACTCCAGGAACTCAGGATCCCCACCTCAATCTCCTTCACCCTTACAGGGCACTCCAGGAACTAGGGATACCCACCTCAATCTCCTTCACCCTTACAGGGCACTCTAGGAACTCAGGATCCCCACCTCAATCTCCTTCACCCTTACAGGGCACTCCAGGAACTAGGGATACCCACCTCAATCTCCTTCACCCTTACAGGGCACTCCAGGAACTCAGGATCCCCACCTCAATCTCCTTCACCCTTACAGGGCACTCCAGGAACTAGGGATACCCACCTCAATCTCCTTCACCCTTACAGGGCACTCCAGGAACTCAGGATCCCCACCTCAATCTCCTTCACCCTTACAGGGCACTCCAGGAACTAGGGATACCCACCTCAATCTCCTTCACCCTTACAGGGCACTCCAGGAACTCAGGATCCCCACCTCAATCTCCTTCACCCTTACAGGGCACTCCAGGAACTAGGGATACCCACCTCAATCTCCTTCACCCTTACAGGGCACTCCAGGAACTCAGGATCCCCACCTCAATCTCCTTCACCCTTACAGGGCACTCCAGGAACTAGGGATACCCACCTCAATCTCCTTCACCCTTACAGGGCACTCCAGGAACTCAGGATCCCCACCTCAATCTCCTTCACCCTTACAGGGCACTCCAGGAACTAGGGATACCCACCTCAATCTCCTTCACCCTTACAGGGCACTCCAGGAACTCAGGATCCCCACCTCAATCTCCTTCACCCTTACAGGGCACTCCAGGAACTAGGGATACCCACCTCAATCTCCTTCACCCTTACAGGGCACTCAAGGAACTCAGGATCCCCACCTCAATCTCCTTCACCCTTACAGGGCACTCCAGGAACTAGGGATCATGATCCCCACCTCAATCTCATTCACCCTTACAGGGCACTCCAGGAACTAGGGATACCCACCTCAATCTCCTTCACCCTTACAGGGCACTCCAGGAACTCAGGATCCCCACCTCAATCTCCTTCACCCTTACAGGGCACTCCAGGAACTAGGGATCATGATCCCCACCTCAATCTCATTCACCCTTACAGGGCACTCCAGGAACTAGGGATCATGATCCCCACCTCAATCTCCTTCACCCTTACAGGACACTCCGGGAACTAGGGATCATGATCCCCACCTCAATCTCCTTCACCCTTACAGGGCACTCCAGGAACTAGGGATCATGATCCCCACCACAATTACAACACCGTTGTCCTTCCACACACAATTCTTCAATAAACACTGTCTGCACACACTATAAACATGGCCAAATCCTTTACAGTTCTCACACTGCAGTGATTTGGGGACGAAAAGCTCTTACTCAATAAACGCATCCCGACAAGAAGCGACTCGACAAGAAGCAATTTTAGACAATTTCGTTTTTGTTCCAGTTCTACCACTGTTGTCCACTCAGAACATTCATTTTCACCAACTTTACTCGTCGTGCTGCTCGATTCCAACCTGTCATCCACTTCTGCCATCTTTCGACTTCTGCGTGTTCTTTGTCGTCATCAACTAAATCACCCCCACAGATTATCAGAGGATGTTGATTGGTCCGGCCATGCCGCTATATGGCAAACAGAAGGGAGGGGCTCAAACAGTTTCAATCTGGTCGTGTCAATACTATATCCAAAGACAGCATAGTATGAAGATAGGCAGCCAAAATCCCTGATCACACTTGTAGACGATGTCATGGCAACGTTGGCTAGCTAAGCTCATGCTCAGAACACGTCATCGGGTCTAATGGTCATTTAGCGCCAAACTGAGCATGTGCAGGCGTCAAATCAAAGGCACACCTTCGTTATTAAGTTGTTTAGATGAACATTCAAAGATGTCAGGTTGTCATATTCACGAGGTTGGAGTAATAACATGATATAATACTTAAGACATTAGCTCGAATGTTGTGCCTTTAGAACAACTAAAGAACAACTAAAGATTCATGTTTTACTATTCTCATTGACTTCTCAAACCCCTGCTTGGTCTGCCTGGTCTGCCTGGTCTGTTTGGTCTGCCTGGTCTGCTTGGTCTGCTTGGTCTGCCTGGTCTGCCTGGTCTGCTTGGTCTGCCTGGTCTGCCTGGTCTACCTGGTCTGCTTGTTCTGCTTGTTCTGCCTGGTCTACCTGGTCTGCTTGGTCTGCCTGGTCTGTTTGGTCTGCCTGGTCTGCTTGGTCTGCTTGGTCTGCCTGGTCTGCTTGGTCTGCCTGGTCTGCTTGGTCTGCCTGGTCTGCTTGGTCTGCCAGGTCTGTTTGGTCTGCCTGGTCTGTTTGGTCTGCCTGGTCTGCTTGGTCTGCCTGGTCTGTTTGGTCTGCCTGGTCTGCTTGGTCTGCTTGGTCTGCCTGGTCTGCTTGGTCTGCCTGGTCTGTTTGGTCTGTGTGGTCTACTTGGCCTGTGTGGTCTGCCTGGTCTGTTTGGTCTGCCTGATCTGCTTGGTCTGCCTGGTCTGCTTGGTCTGCTTGGTATGCTTGTTCTGCTTGGTCTACCTGGTCTGCTTGGTCTGCTTGGTCTGCTTGGTCTGCCTGGTCTACCTGGTCTGCTTGTTCTGCTTGGTCTGCCTGGTCTACCTGGTCTGCTTGGTCTGCCTGGTCTGTTTGGTCTGCCTGGTCTGTTTGGTGTGCTTGGTCTGTTTGGTCTGTTTGGTCTGCCTGGTCTGCTTGGTCTGCCTGGTCTACCTGGTCTGCTTGTTCTGCTTGGTCTGCCTGGTCTACCTGGTCTGCTTGGTCTGCCTGGTCTGTTTGGTCTGCCTGGTCTGCCTGGTCTACCTGGTCTGCTTGGTCTGTTTGGTCTGTGTGGTCTGCCTGGTCTGCTTGGTCTGTTTGGTCTGCCTGATCTGCTTGGTCTGCCTGGTCTGCTTGGTCTGCTTGGTCTACCTGGTCTGCTTGGTCTGCCTGGTCTGCTTGGTCTGCCTGGTCTGCTTGGTCTGCCTGGTCTGCCTGGTCTGCTTGGTCTGCTTGGTCTGCCTGGTCTGCCTGGTCTGCTTGGTCTGCTTGGTCTGCCTGGTCTGCTTGGTCTGCCTGGTCTGCCTGGTCTGCTTGGTCTGTCTGGTCTGCCTGGTCTGCCTGGTCTGTCTGGTCTGCTTGGTCTACCTGGTCTGCTTGGTCTGCCTGGTCTGCCTGGTCTGCTTGGTTTACCTGGTCTGCTTGGTCTGTTTCACAAGCGTTCCCAGAAGTCTCGTAATGTTGCGCCTCTGGGTTTAGAAACTGCTGTGCTGTGCTGTGCTGAAACTCCATGTAGCAAAACAGAATGTAAGCTTGCGAGATCAGGATGGTTCCTTCCGAGGCTAAGAGTGTCCATTGAGATCGGGGCATCGGCATCTCAGTGTAGCATCAGTTGTAAATTGGTCAATGCCATTTTGTCTGGCAGTACGATGCGGGGGATCCACCAATGGCTTACCAACCATTTAGAATCTGGAAGCTGTATGCTATGCTCACACCTCCAATGAATTCATAGCTGGCTTGCTATTGGCTCATACAGTACGAATTTCAGACATCAGAAATGTAAATTACAGATTTCAAAATGGTAATATGAATAGCCTATACAGTCTTCAAAAAGCACAGGAACAGTCTTGAAAACATTTTATAATAAACAGGAAGGAAAAGTCCTCTCTGTCACATTCATATGAAACCAAAGTCATATACAATATCCATCAAAGCTGTTGGAAACATGTAAAACATGCATATTAGGAGAACAATGAAATTGAGTTCAATAGCTGCAGATTTTCTTTAAAGAAAATCTTCAACCTATGGGGGCGCTATTTCATTATTGGATTAAAAAAAACGTGCCCGTTTTAAGCGCAATATTTTGTCACAAGAAGATGCTCGACTATGCATATAATTGACAGCTTTGGAAAGAAAACACTCTGACGTTTCCAAAACTGCAAAGATATTATCTGTGAGTGCCCCAGAACTGATGCTACAGGCGAAACCAAGATGAAACTTCAAACAGGAAATGAGCAGGATTTTTGAGGCTCTGTTTTTCATTGTCTCCTTATATGGCTGTGAAAGCGCCAGGAATGAGCCTGCCCTTTCTATCGTTTCTCCAAGTTGACTGCAGCATTGTGACGTATTTGTAGGCATATCATTGGAAGATTGGCCATAAGAGACTACATTTACCAGGGGTCCGCCCGGTGTCCTTTGTTGAAATTGCTGCGTAATCTCCAAGCTGCTCGCATTCATCCATGTGATTGAGACAGAGAGGAGACTTCCAGGAACGATATATCATGAAGAGATATGTGAAAAACACCTTGAGGATTGATTCTAAACAACGTTTACCATGTTTTAGTCGATATTATGGAGTTAATGTGGAAAAAAGTTTGGCGTTTTGATGAATGAATTTTCTTTCTTTTTTTGGTAGCCAAACATGACGCAGAAAACGGACCGATTTCTCCTGCACAAATAATCTTTCAGGAAAAACTGAACATTTGCTATCTAACTGAGAGTCTCCTCATTGACAACATCTGTTCTTCAAAGGTAAATTATTTTATTTGAATGGTTTTCTGTTTTTTGTGAAAATGTTGCCTGCTGAATGCTAACGCTAAATGCTAATGCTAGCTATCAATAGCTATCAATACTGTTACACAAATGCTTGTTTTGCTATGGTTGAGAAGCATATTTTTGAAAATCTGAGATGACAGTGTTGTTAACAAAAGGCTAAGCTTGAGAGCTAGCATATTGATTTCATTTCATTTGCGATTTTCATGAATAGTTAACGTTGTGTTATGCTAATGAGCTTGCGGATAGATTTACACAATCCTGGATACAGGTTTTTTCCTTAGCTAAACGTGACACACAAAATGGAGCGATTTCTTCTAAACAAATAATCTTTCAGGAAAAACTGAACATTTGCTATCTAACTGAGAGTCTCCTCATTGAAAACATTAGAAGTTCTTCAAAGGTAAATGATTTTATTTGAATGGTTTTCTGGTTTTTGTGAAAATGTTGCCTGCTGAATGCTAATGCTAAATGCTATGCTAACGCTAAATGCTGTTACACAAATGCTTGTTTTGCTATGGTTGAGAAGCATATTTATGAAAATCTGAGATGACAGTGTTGTTAACAAAAGGCTAAGCTTGAGAGCTAGCATATTTATTTCATTTCATTTGCGATTTTCATGAATAGTTAACGTTGCGTTATGCTAATGAGCTTGACGCTATATTCACGATCCCGGATCCGGGATGGCTCGACGCAAGAAGTTAAAATAAGCACAATCTGCAAGTGATAATGCAAAGATGGTCTAACCTCTAACCTCTAACCTCCAAACGAGCTTCAATGCCATACAACACTCCTTCCGTGGCCTCCAACTGCTCTTAAACGCTAGTAAAACCAAATGCATGCTTTTCAACCGATCGCTGCCTGCACCCGCATGTCCGACTAGCATCACCACCCTGAATGGTTCCGACCTTGAATATGTGGACATCTATAAGTACCTAGGTGTCTGGCTAGACTGCAAACTCTCCTTCCAGACTCAAACATCTCCAATCGAAAATCAAATCAAGAGTCGGCTTTCTATTCCGCAACAAAGCCTCCTTCACTCACGCCGCCAAGCTTACCCTAGTAAAACTGACTATCCTACCGATCCTCGACTTCGGCGATGTCATCTACAAAATGGCTTCCAACACTCTACTCAGCAAACTGGATGCAGTCTATCACAGTGCCATCCGTTTTGTCACTAAAGCACCTTATACCACCCACCACTGCGACTTGTATGCTCTAGTCGGCTGGCCCTCGCTACATATTCGTCGCCAGACCCACTGGCTCCAGGTCACCTACAAGTCCATGCTAGGTAAAGCTCCGCCTTATCTCAGTTCACTGGTCACGATGGCAACACCCATCCGTAGCACGCGCTCCAGCAGGTGTATCTCACTGATCATCCCTAAAGCCAAAACCTCATTCGGCCACCTTTCGTTCCAGTACTGTGCTGCCTGTGACTGGAACGAATTGCAAAAATCGCTGAAGTTGGAGACTTTTATCTCCCTCACCAACTTCAAACATCTGCTATCTGAGCAGCTAACCGATCGCTGCAGCTGTACATAATCTATTGGTAAATAGCCCACCCATTTTCACCTACCTCATCCCCATACTGTTTTTATTTATTTACTTTTCTGCTCTTTTGCACACCAATATCTCTACCTGTACATGACCATCTGATCATTTATCACTCCAGTGTTTCTCCTTTTGCACACATTGTATATAGACTCCCCTTTTTTCTACTGTGTTATTGACTTGTTAATTGTTTACTCCATGTGTAACTCTGTGTTGTCTGTTCACACTGCTATGCTTTATCTTGGCCAGGTCGCAGTTGCAAATGAGAACTTGTTCTCAACTAGCCTACCTGGTTAAATAAAGGTGAAATAAAAAAAATTTAAAATGGTGTGATTGTCTCATGAGTTCTAAATGATTGTAGTTTTCTCCTTGTTCCAACCCGTGTAGTCTTCTCCAAGTCCCAACCCGTGTAGTCTTCTCCAAGGACCCAACCCGTGTAGTCTTCTCCAAGTCACAACCCGTGTAGTCTTCTCCAAGTCCCAACCCGTGTAGTCTTCTCCAAGTCCCAACCCGTGTAGTCTTCTCCAAGTCACAACCCGTGTAGTCTTCTCCAAGTCACAACCCGTGTAGTCTTCTCCAAGTCACAACCCGTGTAGTCTTCTCCAAGTCCCAACCCGTGTAGTCTTCTCCAAGTCACAACCCGTGTCGTCTTCTCCAAGTCACAACCCGTGTAGTCTTCTCCAAGTCACAACCCGTGTAGTCTTCTCCAAGTCCCAACCCATGTAGTCTTCTCCAAGTCCCAACCCGTGTAGTCTTCTCCAAGTCCCAACCCGTGTAGTCTTCTCCAAGTCCCAACCCATGTAGTCTTCTCCAAGTCCCAACCCATGTAGTCTTCTCCTTGTTCCAACCCGTGTAGTCTTCTCCAAGTCCCAGCCCGTGTAGTCTTCTCCAAGTCCCAACATGTGTTGTCTTCACCATGTCCCAACATGTGTAGTCTTCTCCTTGTTCCAACCCGTGTAGTCTTCTCCAAGTCCCAACATGTGTAGTCTTCTCCAAGTCCCAACCCGTGTAGTCTTCTCCAAGTCCCAACCCGTGTAGTCTTCTCCAAGTCCCAACCCGTGTAGTCTTCTTCATGTCCCAACATGTGCAGTCTTCTCCAAGTCCCAACCTGTGTAGTCTTCTCCAAGTCCCAACCTGTGTAGTCTTCTCCAAGTCCCAACCCGTGTAGTCTTCTTCATGTCCCAACATGTGCAGTCTTCTCCAGTCCCATACCGTGTAGTCTTCTCCAAGTCCCATACCATGTAGTCTTCTCCAGTACCATACCGTGTAGTCTTCTCCAAGTCCCAACCCATGTAGTCTTCTCCAAGTCCCAACAAAAGTAGTCTCCTCCAAGTCCCATACCGTGTAGTCTTCTCCAAGTCTCAACCCGTGTAGTCTTCTCCAAGTCCCAACCCGTGTAGTCTTCTCCTTGTCCCAACCCGTGTTGTCTCTCCCAGTCCCAAGCCGTGTAGTCTTCTCCAAGTCTCAACCCGTGTTGTCTCTCCAAGTCCCAACCCGTGTAGTCTTCTCCAAGTCACAACCCATGTAGCCTTCTCCAAGTCCCAACCCATGTAGTCTTCTCCTTGTTCCAACCCGTGTTGTCTTCTCCAAGTACCATCCCGTGTACTCTCTCCAAGTCCCAACCCAAGTAGTTTTCTCCAAGTCCCATACCGTGTAGTCTCCTCACCAAGTCCCAACCCGTGTAGTCACCCAAGTCCCAACCTGTGTATTCTTCTCCAAGTCCCAACCTGTGTAGTCTTCTCCAAGTCCCAACCTGTGTAGTCTTCTCCAAGTCCCAACCTGTGTAGTCTTCTCCAAGTCCCAACCTGTGTAGTCTTCTCCAAGTCCCAACCTGTGTAGTCTTCTCCAAGTCCCAACCTGTGTAGTCTTCTCCAAGTCCCAACCCATGTAGTCTCCTCCACGTCCCAACATGTGTTATTCTCCAAGTCCCAACCCTTGTAGTCTTCTCCAAGTCCCAACATGTGTAGTCTTCTCCAAGTACCAACCCGTGTAGTCTTCTCCAAGTCCCAACCCATGTAGTCTTCTCCAAGTCCCAACCCGTGTAGTCTTCTCCAAGTCCCAACCCGTGTAGTCTTCTCCAAGTCCCAACCCGTGTAGTCTTCTCCATGTCCCAACCCGTGTAGTCTTCTCCAAGGCCCAACCCGTGTAGTCTTCTCCAATTCCCAACCCGTGTAGTCTTCTCCATGTCCCAACCCATGTAGTCTTCTCCATGTCCCAACCTGTGTAGTCTTCTCCAAGTCCCAACCCGTGTAGTCTTCTCCAAGTCCCAACCCGTGTAGTCTTCTCCAAGTCCCAACCCGTGTCGTCTTCTCCAAGTCCCAACCCGTGTCGTCTTCTCCAAGTCCCAACCCGTGTCGTCTTCTCCAAGTCCCAACATGTGTAGTCTTCTCCAAGTCCCAACATGTGTCGTCTTCTCCAAGTCCCAACCCTTGTAGTCTTCTCCAAGTCCCAACATGTGTAGTCTTCTCCAAGTCCCAACCCGTGTAGTCTTCTCCAATTCCCAACCCGTGTAGTCTTCTCCATGTCCCAACCCGTGTAGTCTTCTCCATGTCCCAACCTGTGTAGTCTTCTCCAAGTCCCAACCCGTGTAGTCTTCTCCAATTCCCAACCCGTGTAGTCTTCTCCAAGTCCCAACCCGTGTCGTCTTCTCCAAGTCCCAACCCGTGTCGTCTTCTCCAAGTCCCAACCCGTGTCGTCTTCTCCAAGTCCCAACCCGTGTAGTCTTCTCCAAGTCCCAACATGTGTAGTCTTCTCCAAGTCTCAACCCGTGTAGTCTTCTCCAAGTCCCAACATGTGTAGTCTTCTCCAAGTCAAGTCAAACTACAGAGTAAATACTTTTTAGTAGATGCATGGCAGATCGACCTACAGCAGGGCCAACCCTCCTCCTGTTTAGTGTTATGGCAGATTGATTTACAGCAGGGCCAACCCTCCTCCTGTTTAGTGTTATGGCAGATTGATTTACAGCAGGGCCAACCCTCCTCCTGTTTAGTGTTATGGTGATTAGAGCAGTGTAACAACACTACCCCGCACCCCCTACTTTAAAACGTTGAATTAAAACCTCTACAGTATTGGTGTCCCCCCTCGGGACTGTTGAGCTAAGGTAGGCCAATGTGATTAGCATGAGGTTGTAAGTAACAATAACATTTCCAAGGACATAGACATATCTGATATTGGCAAAAAGCTTAAATTCTTGTTAATCTAACTGCACTTTCCAATTTACAGTAGCTATGACAGTGAAATGATATCATGCTATTGTTTGAGGAGAGTGCACAGTTATGAACTTGAGAATGTATTAATAAACCAATTAGGCACATTTGGGCAGTCTTGACACAACATTTTGAACAGATATGCAATGGTTCATTGGGATGAGTTTAAAACTTTGCACATACACTGCTGCCATCTAGTGGCCAAAATCTAAATTGTGCCTGGGCTGGAATAATACATTATGGCTTTTCTCTTGCATTTTAAAGATGATGGTACAAAGAAAATACAAAAAAACGCAAGTTTTTTCTTTGTATGATCTTTTATAGGATCTAATGTGTTATATTCTCCTACATTGATTTAACATTTCCACAAAGTTCAAAGTGTTCCCCTTCAAATGGTATCAAGAATATACTTATCCTTGCTTCAGGGCCTGAGCTACAGTTAGATTTGGGTATGTAATTTTAGGAGAAAATTGAAAAAAAGGGACAGATCCTTATTAACCACTAGGCTACCTACAGCCCCTAGATCTGATGTAGCATCTGATCAATCAATCAATGATCATGCAAAAACACAGATATTGAAAAAATTCTGAAAATCAAACTGATATAGAGCATGCTGGGAAATATGACAATGATGGGTGTGGTTTTGAGTGTTTTGAGTAAAAATGACACACCACAACACTGGGGTTGTTTTACACCACCAAAGAGTGTTAATTTACCTCTTTGTTACACTGAAATATTACGATGATAAATCAACACTAGGTAACAATTTGATGGGTACAAATATTCTCATACAGGGTTAAAGTTTAAACACTAAACACCGGTAATATTCAAGTCACTATTTAAGAGAAAGAACAGAAAATACAACAAAAATCTGATTCAGAATCAGAAAGGTGCTATTTAGAACTTATTTACAACATTCTGGCCTTCCAAAGAATCATCAAGAACCCAATCTTCCAAAAACAGTTATTGGGATGAAAAAGGGTTTTTAGGTTGAACCATTTGCCTTGTAAAGAACCCTCATCATCCAAAAAGTGGTGAAAATGGTTCTTGGTAGAATCCTATCCCTTGGTAGAGAACGCTTTTGGGGTGTTGTGTATGTGGTGTTACTGTATGTGTGCATGTGTATATATGCAAGTGGTATGATGTGTGTGTGTTAAGGTGTGTGTGATGTTCTGTACCTGGTCGTAGTAGGACGGTAAGTCCAGGGACAGCTCTGAGAAATGGGGAATCCTCTTGGCCCACTTCACCAGAGAGAATAGCTGCTTATCTGCTGCCTGGCAGATATTGGTGACCGGATCATCTGTCTATTAGGTAGAGGCATGTAAAACTCAATGATCAGCTATGACAGAGGACACTGGCTATAGGAGGAACACAGTGACAGAGGACACTGGCTATAGGAGGAACACAGTGAGAGAGGACACTGGCTATGGGATGAACACAGTGAGAGAGGACACTGGCTATAGGAGGAACACAGTGACAGAGGACACTGGCTATAGGAGGAACACAGTGACAGAGGACACTGGCTATAGGAGGAACGCAGTGAGAGAGGACACTGGCTATGGGATGAACACAGTGAGAGAGGACACTGGCTATAGGAGGAACACAGTGACAGAGGACACTGGCTATGGGATGAACACAGTGAGAGAAGACACTGGCTATAAGAGGAACACAGTGACAAGAGGACACTGGCTATGGGATGAACACAGTGAGAGAGGACACTGGCTATAGGAGGAACACAGTGACAGAGGACACTGGCTATAGGAGGAACACAGTGACAGACTTGTGTCATAGGGGAGTGACAAAAAATATCTGCAGGACATGTAGGCATGGTTCACTGTCAAGTCTGAATAACATATACAGAGATTGATATATTAGAGACAGAGTTGCCTGCGTTGCCTGGCCATGTAGGCTTCAGTCTTGGTATTGAAAGCCAGTTCAGCGTTCAGCATCTTCTCAGATGATGTCCTCGCTAAAACTACTGGTGGACTCCACCTGCTCCTGATGACGCTCCTGATGACACTGCTGATGACACTGCTGCTGACGCTCCTCCTGAACGCTCCTCCTCCTGACGCTCCTCCTCCTGATGATGCTCCTCCTGATGATGCTCCTGATGACACTCGTGCTGATGCTCCTTCTGATGACGCTCCTGATGATGCTCCTCCTGATGACGCTCCTCCTGATGACGCTCCTCCTGATGACGCTCCTCCTGATGACGCTCCTCCTGATGACGCTCCTCCTGATGACGCTCCTTCTGATGACGCTCCTTCTGATGACGCTCCTCCTGATGATGTTCCTCCTGATGATGCTCCTCCTGATGACGCTCCTTCTGATGATGCTCCTCCTGATGACTCTCCTGATGACGCTCCTTCTGATGATGCTCCTTCTGATGACGCTACTTCTGATGATGCTCCTCCTGATGACGCTCCTTCTGATGATGCTCCTCCTGATGACGCTACTTCTGATGACGCTCCTCCTGATGACGCTACTTCTGATGATGCTCCTCCTGATGACGCTCCTCCTGATGACTCTCCACCTGATGACTCTCCACCTGATGACTCTCCTCCTGATGACTCTCCTCCTGATGACGCTCCTGATGACGCTCTTGATGACGCTCCCATCCCGACGATGCTCCTGCTGACTCTCCTCCAGACGCTCCTCCTGACGCTCCTGCTGACGCTCCTCCTGATGACGCTCCTCCTGATGATGCTCCTCCTGATGACGCTCCTCCTGAAGACGCTCCTCCTGATGACGCTCCTGCTGACGCTCCTCCTGAAGACGCTCCTCCTGATGACACTCCTGATGACGCTCCTTCTGATGACGCTCCTCCTGATGACGCTCCTGATGATGACGCTCCTCCTCCTGACGCTCCTCCTGACGCTCCTCCTCCTGACGCTCCTCCTCCTGACGCTCCTCCTGATGACGCTCCTCCTGATGACGCTCCTCCTCCTGACGCTCCTCCTCCTGACGCTCCTCCTCCTGATGCTCCTCCTGATGACGCTCCTGCTGATGCTCCTGATGACGCTCCTCCTCCTGACGCTCCTCCTGATGATGCTCCTGATGACGCTCCTCCTGATGACGCTCCTCCTGACGCTCCTCCTCCTGACGCTCCTCCTGATGATGCTCCTCCTGATGCTCCTCCTGCTGACGCTCCTCCTCCTGACGCTCCTCCTGATGATGCTCCTCCTGATGATGCTCCTGATGACGCTCCTCCTGATGACGCTCCTCCTGATGACGCTCCTCCTGATGACTCTCCTCCTGATGACGCTCTTGATGACGCTCCTCCTGATGACGCTCCTCCTGATGACGCTCCTCCTGATGACGCTCCTCCTGATGACGCTCCTCCTGATGACACTCCTCCTGATGACGCTCCTCCTGATGACGCTCCTCCTGATGATGCTCCTCCTGATGATGCTCCTGCTGATGACGCTCCTCCTGATGACGCTCCTCCTGATGATGCTCCTGCTGATGACGCTCCTCCTGATGATGCTCCTCCTGATGACGCTCCTCCTGATGATGCACCTCCTGATGATGCTCCTGCTGATGATGCTCCTCCTGATGATGCTCCTCCTGATGATGCTCCTGCTACTGTCCTGATGACGCTCCTCCTGATGATGCTCCTGCTGATGACGCTCCTCCTGATGACGCTCCTCCTGATGATGCTCCTGCTGATGACGCTCCTCCTGATGACGCTCCTCCTGCTGTTGCTCCTCCTGACGCTCCTGATGACACTCCTGATGACACTCCTGATGCTCCTCCTGATGATGCTCCTCCTGATGACGCTCCTCCTGATGATGCTCCTCCTGATGCTCCTGCTGACTCTCCTGATGATGCTCCTCCTGCTGACTCTCCTGATGATGCTCCTGATGATGCTCCTGCTGACTCTCCTGATGATGCTCCTCCTTATGATGCTCCTTATGATGCTCCTGCTGACTCTCCTGATGATGCTCCTCCTTATGATGCTCCTTATGATGCTCCTGCTGACTCTCCTGATGATGCTCCTCCTTATGATGCTCCTTATGACTCTCCTGATGACGCTCCTCCTGATGACGCTCCTGATGACGCTCCTCCTTATGATGCTCCTTATGATGCTCCTCCTGACGCTCCTGATGACGCTCCACCTGTTGACGCTCCTGATGATGCTCCTGCTGACGCTCCTCCTGATGACGCTCCTCCTGATGACGCTCCTGATGACTCTCCTGATGACGCTCCTGATGATGCTCCTGATGACGTGCCTGCTGTTGCTCCTCCTGATGATGCTCCTCCTGATGACGCTCCGCCTGCTGGCGCTCCTCCTGATGACGCTCCTCCTGATGACGCTCCTGATGACTCTCCTGATGATGCTCCTCCTTATGATGCTCCTTATGACTCTCCTGATGACGCTCCTCCTGATGACGCTCCTGATGACGCTCCTCCTTATGATGCTCCTTATGATGCTCCTTATGATGCTCCTCCTGACGCTCCTGATGACGCTCCACCTGTTGACGCTCCTGATGATGCTCCTGCTGACGCTCCTCCTGATGACGCTCCTCCTGATGACGCTCCTGATGACTCTCCTGCTGACTCTCCTGATGATGCTCCTGATGATGCTCCTGCTGACTCTCCTGATGATGCTCCTCCTTATGATGCTCCTTATGATGCTCCTGCTGACTCTCCTGATGATGCTCCTCCTTATGATGCTCCTTATGACTCTCCTGATGACGCTCCTCCTGATGACGCTCCTGATGACGCTCCTCCTTATGATGCTCCTTATGATGCTCCTTATGATGCTCCTCCTGACGCTCCTGATGACGCTCCACCTGTTGACGCTCCTGATGATGCTCCTGCTGACGCTCCTCCTGATGACGCTCCTCCTGATGACGCTCCTGATGACTCTCCTGATGACGCTCCTGATGATGCTCCTGATGACGTGCCTGCTGTTGCTCCTCCTGATGATGCTCCTCCTGATGACGCTCCGCCTGCTGGCGCTCCTCCTGATGACGCTCCTCCTGATGACGCTCCTGATGACTCTCCTGATGATGCTCCTGATGACGTGCCTGCTGTTGCTCCTCCTGATGATGCTCCTCCTGATGACGCTCCGCTTGCTGTCGCTCCTCCTGATGACGCTCCTCCTGATGACGCTCCTCCTGATGACGCTCCTCCTGATGATGCTCCTCCTGATGATGCTCCTCCTGATGACGCTCCTCCTGATGACGCTCCTGATGACGCTCCTCCTGATGACGCTCCTGCTGACTCTCCTGATGACGCTCCTCCTGATGACGCTCCTGATGACGCTCCTGCTGATGATGCTCCTCCTGATGACTCTCCTGATGACGCTCCTGATGATGCTCCTGATGACGTGCCTGCTGTTGCTCCTCCTGATGATGCTCCTCCTGATGACGCTCCGCCTGCTGATGCTCCTCCTGATGACGCTCCTCCTGATGACGCTCCTGATGACTCTCCTGATGATGCTCCTGATGACGTGCCTGCTGTTGCTTCTCCTGATGATGCTCCTCCTGCTGACGCTCCGCCTGCTGACGCTCCTCCTGATGACACTCCTCCTGATGACGCTCCTCCTGATGACGCTCCTCCTGATGACGCTCCTGATGACGCTCCTCCTGATGACGCTCCTGCTGACTCTCCTGATGACGCTCCTCCTGATGATGCTCCTCCTGATGACGCTCCTGATGATTCTCCTCCTGATGACGCTCCTGCTGATGATGATCCTCCTGATGACTCTCCTGATGACGCTCCTCCTGATGACGCTCCTGATGATTCTCCTCCTGATGATGCTCCTCCTGCTGACACTCCTCCTGATGACGCTCCTGCTGACTCTCCTGATGACGCTCCTCCTGATGACACTCCTCCTGATGACGCTCCTGCTGACTCTCCTGATGACGCTCCTCCTGATGACGCTCCTCCTGATGACGCTCCTGATGAATCTCCTCCTGATGACGCTCCTGATGACGCTCCTGCTGACTCTCCTGATGCTCCTCCTGATGACGCTCCTCCCGACGCTCCTGCTGACTCTCCTGATGATGCTCCTCCTGATGATGCTCCTCCTGATGACGCTCCTCCTGCTACTGTCCTGATGATGCTCCTCCTGATTACGCTCCTCCCGACGCTCCTGATGATGCTCCTGCTGATGCTCCTGATGATGCTCCTCCGGATGATGCTCCTGATGACGCTCCTCCTGATGACTCTCCTGATGATGCTCCTCCTGATGATGCTCCTCCTGATGATGCTCCTGCTACTGTCCTGATGATGCTCCTCCTGATGACGCTCCTCCCGACGCTCCTGCTACTGTCCTGATGATGCTCCTCCTGATGATGCTCCTGATGAAGCTCCTCCTGCTGACTCCCCTGATGAAGCTCCTGCTGACTCCCCTGATGAAGCTCCTCCAGATGACGCTCCTCCTGCTGACGCTCCTCCTGCTGACGCTCCTCCTGCTGACGCTCCTTCTGCACTGCTGCCAAACACATATCCCCAGGGCCTTTCATATACTCCCTACCTGTCTCCTGGTCTCCTATTGGGGCCTGGGGGTCACATAGCTACCTACACAAACACATATCCCCAGGGCCTTTCATATACTCCCTACCTGTCTCCTGGTCTCCTATTGGGGCCTGGGGGTCACATAGCTACCTACACAAACACATATCCACAGGGCCTTTCATATACTCCCTACCTGTCTCCTGGTCTCCTATTGGGGCCTGGGGGTCACATAGCTACCTACACAAACACATATCCCCAGGGCCTTTCATATACTCCCTACCTGTCTCCTGGTCTCCTATTGGGGCCTGGGGGTCACATAGCTACCTACACAAACACATATCCACAGGGCCTTTCATATACTCCCTACCTGTCTCCTGGTCTCCTATTGGGGCCTGGGGGTCACATAGCTACCTACACAAACACATATCCCCAGGGCCTTTCATATACTCCCTACCTGTCTCCTGGTCTCCTATTGGGGCCTGGGGGTCACATAGCTACCTACACAAACACTCAGGACTATATTAGAAAGTGTGTGACATTGTAGTGTTTTACTTACCAGGAGGGTCCAAAGACAGGCTTCCTGAAAATGACTTTTTCCAGGTGGAGATCAAATCCTGCCCCTTGTGAAAAGAAACATGATAATCTCACTATAAAACAAAATGTACATGTATGCAAACATTTCTATCATCGTAGCTAGCCTAGCAGCTAAACATGGTTTATTGTTGCAAGAATTCACAGTTATTTGTTGTCAAATAAAGAAAGAAATGTATTCGTCAGCCAATGTTAGATTTTAACTGTTTTGTAAGCAGAATGGCTAGCTAGCTGGATAAAGTCTAGCTAGTTAGCTAGCTAGCTAGAAGATGAATAGGCTTAAAAATCATCTCTGGTACTCCCTAGCAAGCAACGCATTAGCAAGTAAGCTAGCTAGCTAAATAAATTATCTTCAAGTGAGCTAGCTAGCTAGGTGTTTTGGCTTTGTAGCTACTTAGCTAACATTAGCTAGTTAACATGACTCAATGACGGTAGCATATTCTCCCTGCCTGAGAAAAATAATATTAAGATTAACACTTACTGAACGTTCATATCAACCTTGTTGTAACTAGGCAAGATAACTTAGCTATGCTAGTTTAGCTAGCCAAAATTACAGTAGTTTAGCAAGCCCATACTAACTACCTAGCATCAGCTAATCTTGTTTGATTGGACTATTTGTTCAGTCAATCCAAACTTCATGTTAATCAAATTTACTTGAAACTCACCCTTGATCGTTTTACTCCTCCATGATCAATCCCATGCAGAAAGAACAAGCTACTAGTCTAAAAACGACTGATAGATATCAGCAAGATCAGGAAGTCATGAATCCTTCAAAATAAAAGTACTTTTCTGTAAACTGTGTAAATTAATATTATCATAACAATCGTCGGATATTATAAAAATTGAACACATCTTATAAGGGTGATCAAACACATGCATTTCTAAAACAAATTATGTCATATATTTGTTTTTATACATAATAATTCAGCCTAAATGGGAACATGAGAACTGAGGAAGTCCTAATATGGATGCCATGATTAACATTTGCATACTGATCTGTAAAACGCAACTCACAAATATGTGAGCCAACTCACAAATATATGAGCCAACTCACAAATATAGGAGCTAACTAACAAATATACAAGCCAACACACATATATATACGAGCGAACTCACAAATATTTGAGCCAACTCACAAATATTTGAGCCAACTCACAAATATAGGAGCCAACTCACAAATATAGGAGCCAACTCACAAATATAGGAGCCAACTCACAAATATAGGAGCCAAATCACAAATATACGAGCCAACTCACAAATATACGAGCCAACTCACAAATATACGAGCCATCTCACAAATATACGAGCCAACTCACAAATATATGAGCCAACTCACAAATATTTGAGCCAACTCACAAATATACGAGCCAACTCACAAATATACGAGCCAAATCACAAATATACGAGCCAACTCACAAATATACGAGCCAACTCACAAATATACGAGCCAACTCACAAATATACGAGCCAACTCACAAATATATGAGCCAACTCACAACAATATGAGCCAACTCACAAAAATTGGAGAGCAGTCATAAACATGTCTAATGCATGTCAAATACGTAATCTGTGGAGCCACATGTTGTCACATTCACAAAAACCTATTTGACCACTGTTGTGTTTGGAAAGTAGGAAATACGTTTGTAAAATGTGCTGTAAATGAGCATAAATAGGGGTTGTATTTACAATGGTGTTTGTTCTTCACTGGTTGCCCTCTTTCTCGTGGCAACAGGTCACACATCTTGCTGCTGTGATGGCACACTGTGGAATTTCACCCAGTAGATATGGGAGTTTATCAAAATTGGATTTGTTTTCAAATTCTTTGTGGATCTGTGTAATCTGAGGGAAATATGTCTCTCTAATATGGTCATACATTGGGCAGGAGGTTAGGAAGTGCAGCTCAGTTTCCACCTCATTTTGTGGGCAGTGAGCACATAGCCTGTCTTCTCTTGAGAGCCATGTCTGCCTACGGCGGCCTTTCTCAATAGCAAGGCTATCCTCACTGAGTCTGTACATAGTCAAAGCTTTCCTTAATTTAGGGTCAGTCACAGTGGTCAGGTATTCTGCCACTGTGTACTCTCTGTTTAGGGCCAAATAGCATTCTAGTTTGCTCTGTTTTTTGTTTATTCTTTCCAATGTGTCAAGTAATTATCTTTTTGTTTTCTCATGATTTGGTTGGGTCTAATTGTGCTGCTGTCCTGGGGCTCTGTAGGGTGTGTTTGTGTTTGTGAACAGAGCCCCAGGACCAGCTTGCTTAGGGGACTCTTCTCCAGGTTCATCTCTCTGTAGGTGATGGCTTTGTTATGGAAGGTTTGGAAATCGCTTCCTTTTAGGTGGTTGTAGAATTTAACGGCTCTTTTCTGGATTTTTATCATTAGTGGGTATCGGCCTAATTCTGCTCTGCATGCATTATTTGGTGTTCTACGTTGTACACTGAGGATATTTTTGCAGAATTCTGCGTGCAGAATCTTAATTTGGTGTTTGTTCCATTTTGTGAAGTCTTGGTTGGTGAGCGGACCCCAGACCTCACAACCATAAAGGGCAATGGGTTCTTTAACTGATTCAAGTATTTTTAGCCAGATCCTAATTGGTATATTGAAAGTTATGGTCCTTTTGATGGCATAGAATGCCCTTCTTGCCTTGTCTCTCAGATTGTTCACAGCTTTGTGGAAGTTACCTGTGGTGCTGATGTTTAGGCCAAGGTATGTGTAGTTTTTTGTGTGCTCTAGGGCAACGGTGTCTCGATGGAATTTGTATTTGCGGTCCTGGCGACTGGACCTTTTTTGGAACACCATCATTTTAGTCTTACTGAGATTTACTGTCAGGGCCCAGGTCTGACAGAATCTGTGCAGAAGATCTAGGTGCTGCTGTAGGCCCTCCCTGGTTGGTGACAGAAGCACCAGATCATCAGCAAACAGCAGACATTTGACTTCGGATTCTAGTAGGGTGAGGCCGGGTGCTGCAGACTTTTCTAGTGCCCGCGCCAATTCACTGAGATATACATGTTGAAGAGGGTGGGGCTTAAGCTGCATCCCTGTCTAACCCCACGGCCCTGTGGAAATAAATGTGTGTTTTTTGCCAATTTTAACCCCACACTTCTTGTTTGTGTACATGGATTTTATAATGTCGTATGTTTTACCCCCAACACCATTTTCCATCAGTTTGTATAGCAGACCCTCATGCCAAATTGAGTCGAAAGCTTGAGAAGACTTTGCCTTTGCTTTGGTATGTTTGGATGTCAATTAGTGAATTAATGAACTACAAAAATCTTTGAAACTGGAAACACTTATCTCCCTCACTAGCTTAAAGCACCAGCTGTCAGAGCAGCTCACAGATTACTGCACCTGTACATAGCCCACCTATAATTTAGCCCAAACAACTACTTCTTCCCCTACTGTATTTATTTATTTATTTTGCTCCTTTGCACCCCATTATTTTTGTTTCTACTTTGCACATTCTTCCATTGCAAAACTACCATTCCAGTGTTTTACTTGCTATATTGTATTTACTTCGCCACCATGGCCTTTTGTTTGCCTTTACCTCCCTTCTCACCTCACTCGCTCACATTGTATATAGACTTATTTTTATACTGTATTATTGACTGTATGTTTGTTTTATTCCTTGTGTAACTCAGTGTTGTTGTATGTGTCGAATAGCTTTGCTTCATCTTGGCCAGGTCGCAGTTGTAAATGAGAGAACTTGTTCTCAACATGCCTACCTGGTTAAATAAAAGTGAAATAAAATAAAATATGTCTCCCTAACTAATCAATCTAATCTAATCTCCCTAGCTCCGTATCTAATCTCCCTATCTAATCTATCTATCTCCCTATCTAATCTTTCTATCTCCCTATCTAATCTCTTTATGTCATCTCTTTAGCTAATCGAATCTATCTATCTCCCTATCTGATCTAATCTTCCTATCTAATCTATCTAATCTCCCTATCTAATCTCTTTATGTCATCTCTTTATCTAATCTAATCTATCTATCTCCCTATCTAATCTATCTCCCTATCTAATCTCTTTATGTCATCTCTTTATCTAATCTAATCTATCTATCTCCCTATCTAATCTCTTTATGTCATCTCTTTAGCTAATCGAATCTATCTATCTCCCTATCTGATCTAATCTTCCTATCTAATCTATCTAATCTCCCTATCTAATCTCTTTATGTCATCTCTTTATCTAATCTATCTATCTCCCTATCTAATCTTTTTATGTCATCTCTTTATCTAATCTAATCTATCTATCTCCCTATCTAATCTATCTATCTCCCTATCTAATCTATCTATCTCCCTATCTAATCTATCTATCTCCCTATCTAATCTATCTCCCTATCTAATCTCTTTATGTCATCTCTTTATCTAATCTATCTATCTCCCTATCTAATCTATCTCCCTATCTAATCTCTTTATGTCATCTCTTTATCTAATCTAATCTATCTATCTCCCTATCTAATCTCTTTATGTCATCTCTTTATCTAATCTAATCTATCTATCTATCTATCTATATCTATCTATATCTATCTATATCTATATCTATCTATCTATCTATCTATCTAATCTCTTTATCTAATCTATCTATCTCCCTATCTAATCTCTTTATCTAATCTATCTATCTCCCTATCTAATCTCTTTATCTAATCTATCTATCTCCCTATCTAATCTCTTTATCTAATCTATCTATCTCCCTATCTAATCTCTTTATCTAATCTATCTATCTCCCTATCTAATCTATCTATCTCCCTATCTAATCTCTTTATCTAATCTATCTATCTCCCTATCTAATCTAATCTCTTTATCTAATCTAATCTATCTATCTCCCTATCTAATCTAATCTTTTTATCTAATCTATCTATCTCCCTATCTAATCTATCTATCTCCCTATCTAATCTAATCGCTTTATCTAATCTATCTATCTATCTATCTAATCTATCTATCTCCCTATCTAATCTATCTATCTCCCTATCTAATCTATCTATCTCCCTATCTAATCTATCTATCTCCCTATCTAATGTCTTTATCTAATCTATCTATCTCCCAATCTAATCTCTTTATCTAATCTATCTATCTCCCTATCTAATCTCTTTATCTAATCTATCTATCTATCTAATCTCCCTAACAAATCTAATATATCTATCCATCTACCTATCTAATCTATCTATCTATCTATCTATCTATCTATCTATCTATCTATCTATATCTATCTATCTATCTATCTATCTATCTATCTATCTATCTATCTATCTATCTATCTAATCTCTTTATCTAATCTATCTATCTCCCTATCTAATCTCTTTATCTAATCTATCTATCTCCCTATCTAATCTCTTTATCTAATCTATCTATCTCCCTATCTAATCTCTTTATCTAATATATCTATCTCCCTATCTAATCTATCTATCTCCCTATCTAATCTCTTTATCTAATCGATCTATCTCCCTATCTAATCTCTTTATCTAATCTATCTATCTATCTCCCTATCTAATCTCTTTATCTAATCTATCTATCTCCCTATCTAATCTATCTATCTCCCTATCTAATCTCTTTATCTAATCGATCTATCTCCCTATCTAATCTCTTTATCTAATCTATCTATCTCCCTATCTAATCTATCTATCTCCCTATCTAATCTCTTTATCTAATCGATCTATCTCCCTATCTAATCTCTTTATCTAATCTATCTATCTCCCTATCTAATCTATCTATCTCCCTATCTAATCTATCTATCTCCCTATCTAATCTCTTTATCTAATCGATCTATCTCCCTATCTAATCTATCTATCTCCCTATCTAATCTCTTTATCTAATCGATCTATCTCCCTATCTAATCTCCCTATCTAATCTCTTTATCTAATCTATCTATCTCCCTATCTAATCTATCTATCTCCCTATCTAATCTCTTAATCTAATCTATCTATATCCCTATCTAATCTCTTTATCTAATCTATCTATCTCCCTATCTAATCTATCTATCTCCCTATCTAATCTATTTATCTAATCTATCTATCTCCCTATCTAATCTATCTATCTCCCTATCTAATCTATCTATCTCCCTATCTAATCTATCTATCTCCCTATCTAATCTATCTATCTCCCTATCTAATCTCTTTATCTAATCTATCTATCTCCCTATCTAATCTATCTATCTCCCTATCTAATCTCTTTATCTAATCTATCTATCTCCCTATCTAATCTCTTTATCTAATCTATCTATCTCCCTATCTAATCTATCTATCTATCGCCATACACTTACATCTTAAACACTGCAGCCAAAAGACACACACACAAACACACACACACATTCATTTTAAGACTCACTCAGTCTACTTTCCTACCTGTTTGTGCATCTCAATGTTGAGTCCATAAGACATCTCATAGTACTGAAAGACAAAGACAAACATTTATCTTCAGCCTCTATCATTTTCTACTTTCTGTTTCTTACACAGTAGAATCTCACAGACAGTAGAACCACACAGTAGAATCTCACAGACAGTAGAACCACACAGTAGAATCTCACAGACAGTAGAACCACACAGTAGAATCTCACAGACAGTAGAACCACACAGTAGAATCTCACAGACAGTAGAACCACACAGTAGAATCTCACAGACAGTAGAACCACACAGTAGGATTTTCAACATTGCAGAAACAATTTTATTTTTTGTCAACACAAGTTTACAATTTTAATGTAGAAAATTAAGACAAATAGCATGGACAACATTGTTGTCACCCCAGAGCTAGTATTTGTTTCAAATCGTAAACTTAGGTTGACAAAAATATAATTCCTTCTGCAATGTTAAAAATCCAAATACAATATGTTATCAAAGTAGAAATAGGGAACTATTGATTAAAAGTGGCCGTAACTCTCTCTCTCACACACACACACACACACACACACACACACACACACACACACACACACACACACACACACACACACACACACACACACACACACACACACACACACACACACACACACACACACACACACACACACACACTATATGAAGCTCACCATAACATAGTGTCTCTGCATCTCTGTCTTCTCACTGGACAGTTTCTCACACTCCAGTTTCAGACTGAGGACAGAGAGAGACATCAACACATACTATCCAGTCAGGTTGTGGTCTGGTCTGGTCTGATCTAGTATGGTCTGGTCTGGCCTGGTCTGGTCTGATCTAGTATGGTCTGGTCTGGTCTAGTCTAGTCTAGTCTAGTCTAGTCTAGTCTAGTCTAGTCTAGTCTAGTCTAGTCTAGTCTGGTCTGGTCTGGTCTGGTCTGGTCTGGTCTGGTCTGGTCTAGTCTGGTCTGGTCTGGTCTGGTCTGGTCTAGTATGGTCTGGTCTGGTCTAGTATGGTCTGGTCTGGTCTGGTCTGATCTGATCTAGTATGGTATGGTCTGGTCTGGTCTGGTCTGGTCTGGTCTAGTATGGTCTGGTCTGGTCTGATCTGATCTAGTATGGTCTGGTCTGGTCTGGTCTGGTCTAGTCTGGTATGGTCTGGTCTGATATAGTATGGTCTGGTCTGGTCTAGTATGGTCTGGTCTGGTCTGGTCTAGTATGGTCTGGTCTAGTATGGTCTGGTCTGGTCTGGTCTGGTCTAGTATGGTCTGGTCTAGTATGGTCTGGTCTGGTCTGGTATGGTCTGGTCTGGTCTGGTCTGTTCTGGACTGGTCTGGTATGGTCTGGTCTGGTCTGGTCTGGTATGGTCTGGTCTGGTCTGTTCTGGACTGGTCTGGTCTGGTATGGTCTGGTCTGGTCTGGTATGGTCTGGTCTGGTCTGGTATGGTCTGGTCTGGTATGGTATGGTCTGGTATGGTCTGGTCTGGTCTGATCTGATCTAGTATGGTCTGGTCTGGTCTGATCTGATCTAGTATGGTCTGGTCTGTTCTGAGACATAATCACATACTATCCAGTCAGGTTGTGGTCTGGTCTGGTCTGGTATGGTCTGGTCTAGTATGGTCTGGTCTGGTATGGTATGGTCTGGTCTGGTCTGGTCTGGTCTGGTCTGGTCTGGTCTAGTATGGTCTGGTCTGGTCTGGTCTAGTATGGTCTGGTCTAGTATGGTCTGGTCTAGTATGGTCTGGTCTGGTCTGGTCTGGTCTGGTCTGGTCTAGTATGGTCTGGTCTGGTCTGGTCTAGTATGGTCTGGTCTAGTATGGTCTGGTCTGGTCTGGTCTGGTCTAGTATGGTCTGGTCTAGTATGGTCTGGTCTGGTCTGGTCTGGTATGGTCTGATCTAGTATGGTATGGTCTGGTCTAGTATGGTCTGGTCTGGTCTGGTATGGTCTGGTCAGGTCTGGTCTGGTCTGACCTGATCTAGTATGGTCTGGTCTAGTATGGTCTGGTCTGGTCTGGTCTGGTCTAGTCTGGTCTGGTCTGGTCTGGTCTGGTCTGGTCTGGTCTGGTCTAGTATGGTCTGGTCTGGTCTGGTCTGATCTGATCTAGTATGGTCTGGTCTGGTCTGATCTGATCTAGTATGGTCTGGTCTGTTCTGAGACATAATCACATACTATCCAGTCAGGTTGTGGTCTGGTCTAGTATGGTCTGGTCTGGTCTGGTCTGGTCTAGTATGGTCTGGTCTGGTCTGGTCTAGTCTGGTCTGGTCTGGTCTGGTCTAGTATGGTCTGGTCTGGTCTAGTATGGTCTGGTCTGGTCTGGTCTAGTATGGTCTGGTCTGGTCTAGTATGGTCTGGTCTGGTCTAGTATGGTCTGGTCTGGTATTGTCTGGTCTGGTCTGGTCTAGTATGGTCTGGTCTGGTCTGGTCTAGTATGGTCTGGTCTAGTATGGTCTGGTCTGGTCTAGTCTAGTCTGGTCTGGTCTGGTCTGGTCTAGTATGGTCTGGTCTAGTATGGTCTGGTCTGGTCTGGTCTGGTCTGGTCTGGTCTAGTGTGGTCTGGTCTGGTCTGGTCTAGTATGGTCTGGTCTGGTATAGTATGGTCTGGTCTGGTCTGATCTGATCTGGTCTAGTGTGGTCTGGTCTGGTCTAGTATGCTCTGGTCTGGTCTGGTATAGTATGGTCTGGTCTGGTCTGGTCTGGTCTGGTCTAGTCTGTTCTGAGACATAATCACATACTATCCAGTCAGGTTGTGTTCTGGTCTGGTCTGGTCTGGTCTGGTCTAGTATGGTCTGGTCTGGTCTGGTCTGGTCTAGTATGGTCTGGTCTGGTCTGATCTGATCTAGTATGGTCTGGTCTGGTCTGGTATGGTATGGTCTGGTCCGGTCTGGTATGGTCTGGTCTGGTCTGGTCTGTTCTGAGACATAATCACATACTATCCAGTCAGGTTGTGGTATGGTCTGGTCTGGTCTGGTATGGTCTAGTATGGTCTGGTCTAGTATGGTCTGGTCTAGTATGGTCTGGTCTGGTCTAGTATGGTCTGGTCTGGTCTGGTCTAGTATGGTCTGGTCTGGTCTAGTATGGTCTGGTCTAGTATGGTCTGGTCTAGTATGGTCTAGTATGGTCTGGTCTAGTATGGTCTGGTCTGGTCTGGTCTAGTATGGTCTGGTCTAGTATGGTCTGGTCTAGTATGGTCTGGTCTGGTCTGGTCTAGTATGGTCTGATCTAGTATGGTCTGGTCTAGTATGGTCTAGTCTAGTATGGTCTGGTCTGGTCTGGTATGGTCTGGTCTGGTCACTATATAGACCCCCCCTGGGGTGTGTGTGTATTTCACTATCTAGACCCCCCCTGGGGTGTGTGTGTATTCCACTATATAGACCCCCCCTGGGGTGTGTGTGTATTCCACTATATAGACCCCCCCCCTGGGGTGTGTGTGTATTTCACTATATAGACCCCCCCTGGGGTGTGTGTGTATTCCACTATATAGACCCCCCCCCGGGTGTGTGTGTATTTCACTATATAGACCCCCCCCTCCTGGGGTGTGTGTGTATTCCACTATATAGACCCCCCTCCTGGGGTGTGTGTGTATTTCACTATATAGACCCCCTGGGGTGTGTGTGTATTTCATTATATAGACCCCCCCCCTGGGGTGTGTGTGTGTTTCACTATATAGACCCCCCCCCCGGTGTGTGTGTGTTCACTACATAGACCCCCCCCCCCGGGGTGTGTGTGTATTTCACTATATAGACCCCCCCTGGGGTGTGTATGTATTTCACTATATAGACCCCCCCTGGGGTGTGTGTGTATTTCATTATATAGACACCCCCCCCCCCCCCTGGGGTGTGTGTGTATTCCACTATATAGACTCCCCCCCTCCTGGGGTGTGTGTTTATTCCACTATATAGAACCCCCTTCCTGGGGTGTGTGTGTGTTTCACTATATAGACCCCCCCCCGGGTGTGTGTGTATTTCACTACATAGACCCCCCCCCTGGTGTGTGTGTATTTCACTATATAGACCCCCCCCCCCCCCCTGGGGTGTGTATGTATTTCACTATATAGACCCCCCCCCCCTGGGGTGTGTGTGTATTTCATTATATAGACACCCCCCCCTGGGGTGTGTGTGTATTCCACTATATAGACCCCCCCCCCCGGGGTGTGTGTTTATTCCACTATATAGAACCCCCCCCCTGGGGTGTGTGTTTATTCCACTATATAGACCCCCCCCCCCTGGGGTGTTTGTGTATTCCACTATATAGACCCCCCCCCCTGGGGTGTGTGTGTATTCCACTATATAGACCCCCCCTGGGGTGTGTGTGTATTTCACTATATAGATCCCCCTTGGGGGGTGTGTTACCTGTGAAACTGAGCCTGTAGGAACTGAAACTCCTCCTTGATCCGGTCACATGACTCTGACACAGTGAACTTGAAGGGCTGGCCCGGCTGGTGAGGTACCTGAGGGGGGGGGGTCAACAACAATAACAACATATCAAAAGGCCCCTCCTGGTAAGAGCACATCACATAGAACAAATTGAGAACGCCATTGTGTTCGGGAGAGTCTCATCTTTCCATGGAGGGGTCTTAATAGTGTTCAGCCCAAACAGTTCGGACTCTACAGGCAGAAGTGCCGGCGGTGCCGACGAGTCCCATGACGCTTGTGGGAGTCGAAGAGGAAAACGGAGAACACCACCATGTTCGGGAGAGTCTCATCTTTCCACTACAGTGAAGTCAGATTTTCAGGATGTCTCCTGGTCTGACAAACGGCGCTGCAACTTTGCAGCCTTTTACCGCGGATGCTGAAGGCCGACTTCGGCAGATGTGGTGGATTGCTAAATTGTAGTCACTTCGCCGCTATTGGCCTATTTATTGTCTTACCTCCTCACTCCATTTTCACACACTGTATACAGATTTTCTATTGTGTTATTGACTGTATGTTTGTTTATCCCATGTGTAAATCTGTGTTGTTGTTTTTGTCACACTGCTTTGCTTTATCTTGGCCAGGTCGCAGTTGTAAATGAGAACTTGTTCTCAACTGGCCTACCTGGTTCAATAAAAGTTACACAAAATAAAAAATACTTTGCTCTGTTATCTTGTGTTGTCTTGTCTGTGTGCTTAGGGTCATCGTCCTATCCCATTCTTCTCTGCAGATCCTCTCCAGCTCTGTCAGGTTGGATGGGGAGCATCGCTCCTCAGCTATTTTCAGGTCTCTCTAGAGATGTTCGATCGGGTTCAATTCCGGGCTCTGGCAGGGCCACTCAAGGAAATTCGGAAGACTTGTCCCAAAGCCACTCCTGCGTCGACTTGTCTGTGTGCTTAGGGTCGTTGTCCTGTTGGAAGGTGAGCCTTCACCCCAGTCTGAGGTCCTGAGCGCTCTGGAGCAGGTTTTCATCAAGGATCTCTCTGTACTCGCCACGCTCAACGTCCTAAATGAAATCATAACCTCCATCGATAAGAGATAATGACTGTGCAGCTGTATTCATTGACCTGGACAAGGCTTTCGACTTTGTCAATCACCGCATTCTTATCGGGAAACTCAAGTCTTGTTTCTCAAATGACTGCCTCGCCTTGTTCACCAACTACTTCTCAGATAGAGTCATTTACAAAATCACCTCCAACACCCTACTCAGCAAATTGGATGTAGTCTATCACAGTGCCATCCGTTTTGTCACCAAAGCCCCATATACTAACCACCACTGAGACCTGTACGCTCTCGTTGGCTGGCCCTCACTTCATATTCGTCGCCAAACCCACTGGCTCCAGGTCATCTATAAGTCTTTGCTAGGCAAAGCCCCGCCTTATCTCGGCTCACTGGTCACCATAGCAACACCCACCCATAGCACACGCCCCAGCAGCTATATTTCACTGGTCACCCATAAAGCCAACTCCTCCTTTGGCTGCCTTTCCTTCCAGTTCTCTGCTGCCAATGACTGGAACGAATTGCAAAAATCCCTGAAGCTGGATACTTATATCTCCCTCTCTAACTTTAGGCATCAGCTGTCAGAGCAGCTTACCGATCATTGCAACTCTACATAGTAGAGGTCGACCGATTAATCGGAATGGCCGATTAATTAGGGACGACTTCAAGTTTTCATAACAATCAGAAATCGATATTTCTAGACACCGATTTTGCCTATTTTTTTGTTTATTTTTTTACACCTTTATTTAATATTTATTTAACTCGGCAAGTCAGTAAAGAACATTCTTATTTTCAATGACGGCCTAGGAACGGTGGGTTAACTGCCTCGACCTTGAAATGCTTTGTATGAAGCCACTCCTCCGTTGCCCGGGCGGTGTGTTTGGGATCATTGTCATGCTGAAAGACCCAGCCACGTTTCATCTTCAATTGCTGATGGAAGGAGGTTTTCACTCAAAATCTCACAATACATGGCCCCATTCATTCTTTCCTTTCCACGGATCAGTCGTCCTGGTCCCTTTGCAGAAAAACAGCCCCAAAGCATGATGTTTCCACCCCCATGCTTCACAGTAGGTATGGTGTTCTTTGGATGCAACTCAGCATTCTTTGTCCTCCAAACACGACGAGTTGAGTTTTTACCAAAAAGTTATATTTTGGTTTCATCTGACCATATGACATTTTCCACCATAATTTGCAAATAAATTCATTAAAAATCCTACAATGTGATTTTCTGGATTTTTTTTCTTCTAATTTTGTCTGTCATAGTTGAAGTGTACCTATGATGAAAATTACAGGCCTCTCTCATATTTTTAAGTGGGAGAACTTGCACAATTGGTGGCTGGCTAAAAAAAAATTTGCCCCACTGTATCTATATAACACTGCAGTGTTCAATTGCTAAATTGTACTTATTTCACCACTATGGCCTATTCATTGCCTTACCTCCCTAATCTTACCACATTTGCACACTCTGTATATAGATTTTTCTATTGTGTTATTGACTGTATGTTTGTTTACTCCATCTGTAACTCTGTTGTTGTTTGTGTTGCACTGCTTTGCTTTATCTTGGCCAGGGCGCAGTTGTAAATGAGAACTTGTTCTCAACTGGCCTACCTGGTTACATAAAAGTTACACAAAATAAAAAAGACTTTGCTCTGTTATCTTGTGTTGTCTTGGCTGTGTGCTTAGGGTCATTGTCCTGTTGGAAGGTGAACCTTTGCCCCAGTCTGAGGTCCTGAGCGCTCTGGAGCAGGTTTTCATCAAGGATCTCTCTGTACATTGCTCCGTTCGTCTTTCCCTCTATCCTGACTAGTCGCCCAATACCTGTCGCTGAATAACATCCCCACAGCATGTTGCTGCCACCATCATGCTTCGTCACCGTAGGGATGGTGCCAACTTTCCTCCAGACGTGATATTTGGCATTACTAAGGAATGGCTTCTGTCTGGAAAGGTCTGATGGAGTTGGTGGAGTGCTGCAAAAAGGGTTGTCCTTCTAGAAGGTTCTCCCATCTCAACAGACAAACTCTTGAGCTGAGTGACCATTGGGTTCTTGGTCACCTCCCTGACAAAGGCCCTCTCACCGAATTGCTCAGATTGGCCTGGAAGCCAGCTCTAGGAAGAGTCTTGGTGGTTCCAAACTTCTTCTGTTTAAGAATGATGGAAGCACCTTAAACGCTGCAAACATTTTTTATTACCCTTCTCCAGATCTGTGCCTCGACACAATTGTGTCTGGGAGCTCTATGGAAAATGTCCTTTGACCTCATGGCTTGGTTTTTGCTCTGACATACACTGTCAACTGTGGGACCTTATATAGACATTCAAATCATGTCCAATCAATTGAATTCACCACAGGTGGACGCCAATCCAGTTGTAGAAACTTCTCAAGGATGATCAATGGAAACAGGATGCACCTGAGCTCAATTTAGAGTCTCATAGAAAAGGGTCTGAATACTTATGTAAATAAGGTATGAGGATATATTTAATATATATACATATATTTGAAAAAATGTGTAAAAAGCTGTTTTCTTCTTGTCAGGACAGTAGAAGGAGACACTATGAGCTGAACATAACAGTAGACATTATGAGCTGAACATAACAGGAGACACTATGAGCTGAACATAACAGGAGACACTATGAGCTGAACATAACAGGAGACACTATGAGCTGAACATAACAGTCAGTAGAAGAGAGGACAGTAACAGGAGACACTATGAGCTGAACATAACAGGAGACACTATGAGCTGAATATAACAGGAGACACTATGAGCTGAATATAACAGGAGACACTATGAGCTGAATATAACAGGAGACACTATGAGCTGAACAGGAGACACTATGACAGGAGACACTATGAGCTGAATATAACAGGAGACACTATGAGCTGAACATAACAGGAGACACTATGAGCTGAACATAACAGGAGACACTATGAGCTGAATATAACACTAACATAACAGGAGACACTATGAGCTGAACATAACAGGAGACACTATGAGCTGAATATAACAGGAGACACTATAACAGGAGACACTATGAGCTGAACACTATGAGCTGAACAAACAGGAGACACTATGAGCTGAACATAACAGGAGACACTATGAGCTGAACATAACAGGAGACACTATGAGCTGAACATAACAGGAGACACTATGAGCTGAACATATAACAGGAGACACTATGAGCTGAACATAACAGGAGACACTATGAGCTGAACATAACAGGAGACACTATGAGCTGAACATAACAGGAGACACTATGAGCTGAATATAACAGGAGACACTATGAGCTGAACATAACAGGAGACACTATGAGCTGAACATAACAGGAGACACTATGAGCTGAACATAACAGGAGACACTATGAGCTGAACATAACAGGAGACACTATGAACATAACAGTCAGTGGAAGGAAGGACAGTAGAAGGAGACACTATGAGCTGAATATAACATTGGAAGAGCCTTTAGATTTCCCATAAATATTGATGCCAAATGTTTTGTCTCTGCCTACAAATCGTCCCACTCCTAAAAGGTTGGCATTATCCTATATGCAAATCGCCCCACTCCTAAAAGGAAGGCTTCATCCTATATGCAAATCACCCCACTCCTAAAAGGTAGGCTTTATCTTCTCTAGGGTAGGGGTCAGCATTCGGTATTTTGGATGAAAAGCATGCCCAAATTAAACGGCCTGCTACTCGCGCCCAGAAGACACGATATGCATATAACTGGTAGATTTGGATAGAAAAAACACTCCAAAGTTTCCAAAACTGTTAAAATAGTGTCTGTGAGTACAACAGAAATGATTTACCAGGTGAAAACTTGAGAAAAATCAATTCAGGAAGTAGTTTTTTTTTGTTTTGTAGTTCTATTCAATGCCATTACAGTATCCATTGACTTAGGACTCCATTTGCAGTTCGTATGCCTTCCACTAGATGTCAACAGTCTTTATAAATCGTTTCAGGCTTGTATTCTTATAAATGAGGGAGTAAGACCAGTCTGAACGAGTGGATCCTAACGTGACGCAGAGTTTTTTCAGGCGCATGTGCATTTCTTGTTTACCTTTTATATTGACAACGTTATTGTCTGGTTGAAATATTATAGATCATTTAGGCTAAAAAACAACCTGAGGATTGAATATAAACATCATTTGACATGTTTCTATGAACTTTACGGATACAAGTTGGATTTTTTTTGTCTGATTGTTTTGTCTGATTGTTTTGACTGAGTTTGAGCCTGTGGATTACTGAAGAAAACGCTTCTAACAAAACAGAGGTTTTGGATATAAAGAGACTTTATCGAACAAAAGGAACATTTATTGAGTAAATTAATGTCTTCTGAGTGCCATCATATGAAGATCATCAAAGGTAAGGGATTAATTTTATCTCTATTTCTGAGTTTTGTCAACTGGGCTATGTTCTGGGCTTGGCTGGTTACTGTTTGTAATAATTTGTCAACTGGGCTATGTTCTGGGCTAGGTATGTTCTGGGCTAGGTATGTTCTGGGCTAGGTATGCTTTCGCTGACAAGCATTTTATAAATATGACACTGTGGTTGGTTTAACAAGAAGTTAATCTTTAAACCTATGTAAAATATGTTTTGTTTTCTGAATTTTTATAATGATCATTTCTGTCATTGAATTTGGCGCTCTGCAATCTCACTGGATGATGGCCAGATGGGACGCTAGCGTCCCACGTACACTAGAGAGGTTAACGACCATTCCACAATTGCATGTTCAGTAATTGTTTATGGGCCATTGAACAAGCATGGGAAACAGTGTTTAAACCCTTTACAATGATGATCTGTGAAGCTAGCGTCCCACATACCCTAGAGAGGTTATCCTCTATGCAAATCATTCCACTCCTAACAGGTAGGCTTTATCCTATCTGCAAATTGTCCCACTCGAAAAAGTTAGGCTTTATCCTCTATTCAAATCATCCCACTCCTAAAAGGTAGGCTTTATCCTATATGCAAATCATCCCACTCCTAACAGGTAGGCTTTTTCCTATATGCAAATCATCCCACTCCTAACAGGTAGGCTTTATCCAATATGCAAATCATCCCACTCCTAACAGGTAGGCTTTATCCAATATGCAAATCATCCCACTCCTAACAGGTAGGCTTTATCCAATATGCAAATCATCCCACTCCTAACAGGTAGGCTTTATCCTCTATTCAAATCATCCCACTCCTAAAAGGTAGGCTTTATCCTATATACAAATCATCCCACTCCTAACAGGTAGGCTTTATCCTATATGCCTATCATCCCACTCCTAACAGGTAGGCTTTATCCAATATGCAAATCATCCCACTCCTAACAGGTAGGCTTTATCCTCTATGCCAATCATCCCACTCCTAACAAGTAGGCTTTATCCTCTATGCAAATCATCCCACTCCTAACAGGTAGGCTTTAACCTCTATTCAAATCATCCCACTCCTAACAGGTAGGCTTTATCCAATATGCAAATCATCCCACTCCTAACAGGTCAGCTTTATCCAATATGCAAATCATCCCACTCCTAACAGGTAGGCTTTAACCTCTATTCAAATCATCCCACTCCTAACAGGTAGGCTTTATCCTATATGCAAATCATCCCACTCCTAACAGGTAGGCTTTATATGTGCAAACCATCCCACTCCTAACAGGTAGGCTTTATCCAATATGCAAATCATCCCACTCCTAACAGGTAGTCTTTATCCTATATGCAAATCGTCCCACTCTAAAAGGTAGGCTTTATCCTATATGCAAATCGTCCCACTCCTAACAGGTAGGCTTTATCCTATATGCAAATTGTTCCACTCCTAAAAGGTAGGCTTTATCCTATATGCAAATCATCCCACTCCTAACAGGTAGGTTTTACCCTATATGCAAATCATCCCACTCCTAACAGGTAGGCTTTACCCTATATGCAAATCATCCCACTCCTAACAGGTAGGCTTTACCCTATATGCAAATCATCCCACTCCTAACAGGTAGGCTTTATCCTATATGCAAATCATCCCACTCCTAACAGGTAGGCTTTATCCTATATGCAAATCGTCCCACTCTAAAAGGTAGGCTTTATCCTATATGCAAATCGTCCCACTCCTAACAGGTAGGCTTTATCCTATATGCAAATTGTTCCACTCCTAAAAGGTAGGCTTTATACTCTATGCAAATCATCCCACTCCTAACAGGTAGGCTTTATCCTATATGCAAATCATCCCACTCCTAAAAGGTAGGCTTTATCCTATATGCTAATCATCCCACTCCTAACAGGTAGGCTTTACCCTATATGCAAATCATCGCACTCCTAACAGGTAGACTTTATCCTCTATGCAAATCATCCCACTCTAAAAGGAAGGCTTTATCCAATATGCAAATCATCCCACTCTAACAGGTAGGCTTTATCCTATATGCTAATAATTCTCCTAAAGGTAGACTTTATCCTTTTCCTCCTAAAAGGTAGGCTTTATCCTATATGCTAATAATTCTCCTAAAGGTAGACTTTATCCTTTTCCTCCTAAAAGGTAGGCTTTATCCTATATGCTAATAATTCTCCTAAAGGTAGACTTTATCCTTTTCCTCCTAAAAGGTAGGCTTTATCCTATATGCTAATAATTCTCCTAAAGGTAGACTTTATCCTATATGCAAATCATCCCACTCCTAACAGGTAGGCTTTATCCTATATGCAAATCATCCCACTCCTAACAGGTAGGCTTTATATGTGCAAACCATCCCACTCCTAACAGGTAGGCTTTATCCAATATGCAAATCATCCCACTCCTAACAGGTAGTCTTTATCCTATATGCAAATCGTCCCACTCCTAACAGGTAGGCTTTATCCTATATGCAAATTGTTCCACTCCTAAAAGGTAGGCTTTATCCTATATGCAAATTGTTCCACTCCTAAAAGGTAGGCTTTATCCTATATGCAAATCATCCCACTCCTAACAGGTAGGTTTTACCCTATATGCAAATCATCCCACTCCTAACAGGTAGGCTTTATATGTGCAAACCATCCCACTCCTAACAGGTAGGCTTTATCCAATATGCAAATCATCCCACTCCTAACAGGTAGGCTTTATATGTGCAAACCATCCCACTCCTAACAGGTAGGCTTTATCCTATATGCAAATTGTTCCACTCCTAAAAGGTAGGCTTTATACTCTATGCAAATCATCCCACTCCTAACAGGTAGGCTTTATCCTATATGCAAACCATCCCACTCCTAACAGGTAGGCTTTATCCTATATGCAAATCATCCCACTCCTAAAAGGTAGGCTTTATCCTATATGCTAATCATCCCACTCCTAACAGGTAGACTTTACCCTATATGCAAATCATTGCACTCCTAACAGGTAGACTTTATCCTCTATGCAAATCATCCCACTCTAAAAGGAAGGCTTTATCCAATATGCAAATCATCCCACTCTAACAGGTAGGCTTTATCCTATATGCTAATAATTCTCCTAAAGGTAGACTTTATCCTTTTCCTCCTAAAAGGTAGGCTTTATCCTATATGCAAATCATCGCAATCCTAACAGGTAGACTTTATCCTCTATGCAAATCATCCCACTCTAAAAGGAAGGCTTTATCCAATATGCAAATCATCCCACTCTAACAGGTAGGCTTTATCCTATATGCTAATAATTCTCCTAAAGGTAGACGTTATCCTTTTCCTCCTAAAAGGTAGGCTTTATCCTATATGCTAATAATTCTCCTAAAGGTAGACTTTATCCTTTTCCTCCTAAAAGGTAGGCTTTATCCTATATGCTAATAATTCTCCTAAAGGTAGACTTTATCCTTTTCCTCCTAAAAGGTAGGCTTTATCCTATATGCTAATAATTCTCCTAAAGGTAGGCTTTATCCTATATGCTAATAATTCTCCTAAAGGTAGAATTTATCCTTTTCCTCCGAAAAGGTAGGCTTTATCCTATATGCTAATAATTCTCCTAAAGGTAGACTTTATCCTTTTCCTCCTAAAAGGTAGGCTTTATCCTATATGCTAATAATTCTCCTAAAGGTAGACTTTATCCTTTTCCTCCTAAAAGGTAGGCTTTATCCTATATGCTAATAATTCTCCTAAAGGTAGACTTTATCCTTTTCCTCCTAAAAGGTAGGCTTTATCCTATATGCTAATAATTCTCCTAAAGGTAGACTTTATCCTTTTCCTCCTAAAAGGTAGGCTTTATCCTATATGCTAATAATTCTCCTAAAGGTAGACTTTATCCTTTTCCTCCTAAAAGGTAGGCTTTATCCTATATGCTAATAATTCTCCTAAAGGTAGACTTTATCCGTTTCCTCCTAAAAGGTAGACTTTATCCTCTGTGCTAATAATTCTCCTAAAGGTAGACTTTATCCTTTTCCACCTAAAAGGTAGGCTTTATCCTATATGCTAATAATTCTCCTAAAGGTAGACTTTATCCGTTTCCTCCTAAAAGTTAGGCTTTATCCTATATGCTAATAATTCTCCTAAAGGTAGACTTTATCCTTTTCCTCCTAAAAGGTAGGCTTTATCCTATATGCTAATAATTCTCCTAAAGGTAGGCTTTATCCTTTTCCTCCTAAAAGGTAGGCTTTATCCTATATGCTAATAATTCTCCTAAAGGTAGACTTTATCCTTTTCCTCCTAAAAGGTAGGCTTTATCCTATATGCTAATAATTCTCCTAAAGGTAGACTTTATCCTTTTCCTCCTAAAAGGTAGGCTTTATCCTATATGCTAATAATTCTCCTAAAGGTAGGCTTTATCATTTTCCTCCTAAAAGGTAGGCTTTATCCTATATGCTAATAATTCTCCTAAAGGTAGACTTTATCCTTTTCCTCCTAAAAGGTAGGCTTTATCCTATATGCTAATAATTCTCCTAAAGGTAGACTTTATCCTTTTCCTCCTAAAAGGTAGGCTTTATCCTATATGCTAATAATTCTCCTAAAGGTAGACTTTATCCTTTTCCTCCTAAAAGGTAGGCTTTATCCTATATGCTAATAATTCTCCTAAAGGTAGACTTTATCCTTTTCCTCCTAAAAGGTAGGCTTTATCCTATATGCTAATAATTCTCCTAAAGGTAGACTTTATCCGTTTCCTCCTAAAAGGTAGGCTTTATCCTATATGCTAATAATTATCCTAAAGGTAGGCTTTATCCTATATGCTAATAATTCTCCTAAAGGTAGACTTTATCCTTTTCCTCCTAAAAGGTAGGCTTTATCCTATATGCTAATAATTCTCCTAAAGGTAGACTTTATCCTTTTCCTCCTAAAAGGTAGGCTTTATCCTATATGCTAATAATTCTCCTAAAGGTAGACTTTATCCTTTTCCTCCTAAAAGGTAGGCTTTATCCTCTGTGCTCTTGAGGCGAGGCAAAGTTTGGTAGAGTCTACGCCTCTTTGTTGGTGACTGGGAAACAGTATGGATTCTTCAACGAAGTTAGTGTTTCCATTCAATGACAGATGACTAGTTTTCATCCACATTTTTTCACTTGAAAAATACTGCACCAAACATTTTAGTTAGATGTAAAATTGTGCGATTTAGATCTCTGCAAAAACATCCAAATTGCACAGATTTCTTAAATGATCTCAGATGAAATTGGACTATAATAGGGCCAAACAGGAATATTGACGCTTTTCTTTTTCATTTTTAGCAAAGTTCTTTTCCGAGGGTATGCAAAACACAGATTTTCACTTCGCCTAGCCGAGTTCTACAGCCGTGGCCAAAAGTTTTGAGAATGACACAAATATTAATTTTTACAAAGTCTGCTGCCTCAGTTTGTATGATGGCGAGTTGCATATACTCCAGAATGTTATGAAGAGTGATCAGATGAATTGCAATTAATTGCAAAGTCCCTCTGTTTGGTGCAGTATTTCTCAAGTGAAAAAAACGTGTGAATGGAAACAATTCCCCTCTTGTTGAATAACAACAAACACTTCATTGAATAAACTCTACTGTTGACCAATCACAGACAGAACTTCGAAAAATTCTGACAAACAGTGTAAATTCTGTCATAATATATGCATGAACTGCTTTGACTGGGAAGCGTAAGGTAAGCTTTAAAGCCAATTTATGCTTGATCCGAAATGTGGTCGGAGACACCATATGGATGGTGTGATGCAATGCGGAGCCTCTGGAGGAATGCGGAGGCCAAAATTAGCTCTGTATTGCATCGCCATGTGCCTCCCAAATTGTGTAACAATGCGGAGTGCTCCATATAGCTCCGCATTGACATAAACACAAATTGACTTCCTTCACAACAGGTCTACGCTGCCCTGCAAAGCGCAATAAGTTTGAATGCCCTGACTTCTGCAGGGGCCATGTCACTGTAAATGCTGCGCATACCTATCCTTTTGGGCGTGCAAGTTCAGTGCCTGTGGTCTCAATTAAATAGAGAAGACTATATGCATGGGAGGAGAAGCACGGGGCAGTTCTCTTTCAAAGGAAATGAACTTCCTAAATATTTTTATTTTTTATTTTATTTTTATTTCACCTTTATTTAACCAGGTAGGCATGTTGAGAACATGTTCTCATTTACAACTGTGACCTGGCCAAGATAAAGCAAAGCAGTTCGACACAAACAACAACACAGAGTTACACATGGAGTAAACAATTAACAAGCCAATAACACAATAAACAAGTCAATGACACAGTAGAGAAAAGAAAGTCTTTACACAGTGTGTGCAGAAGGCATGAGGAGGTGGGCAATAAATAGGCCATAGGAGAGAATAATTACAATTTAGCAGATTAACACTGGAGTGATAAATGAGCAGATGATGATGTGCAAGTAGAGATACTGGTGTGCAAACGAGCAGAAAAGTAAATAAAATAAAAACAGTATGGGGATGAAGTAGGTATATTGGGTGGGCTATTTACAGATTAGGCTATAGTTTACTACTTTGCCTGGAAATAAATATTGATCACCCATATTTCTCTCCGTCTGAAAATCGTCCCGCTCCTAAAAGGTAGGCTATATGAAAAACGTAGCTCAAGAGAAAGCGCAAGGTTCCGCTGCCTCTCTCTCCAATTCTGCTATTTTCAAACTCCGTCTATCCTATTGACTGATATAATACCGATAGCTTAATATAACCAGCCAAGTGTGAATAGCTGGTCGTTTAACCTATTTCTAAGGTTTATTGTGCCCATTTTGATCGGACAAGAAGTTGACGGGGGGACAGGTGTGACATGAAAGAATGCCGGAGCAGGATGAAGAAATATGTTCTATATTTCGCTCTCTCTTTCTCTCTCTCTGTCCCCCTCTGTCACTCTCAAATACACACAAGACATTCACCCACATTGCTTCTCTCAGTTTCAGCGGTTTGACAATTTGACAATGCCAGCGATTGTCCAGTTTCCGCGCGATGGCACGGAAACTGATCAAAAGTGATTATGCTTGGCCCGGGTGGGGTGGCATCACGCCCCGCACAGTCCTCTGTCTTGGGTGTGTTGTTGGTGTTGTTGTTCTGACAGAGAGACTCACCGGGTGCCGTGCCTGCGGATACATCTTGCTCAGGTCCCGAATCATTAATAATAGATGTTGAAGTTCATCCACCAACAAACGGGGAACACGGACAGATCCGCTCCGTCTCTAGGAGCTACCTGCAGTCCGGTAGAGGTGGTGAGAGCCACTATTTCTGCAGACAACCGCGGGAAAACCTCCACACCTCCGCTGAAACCAAAAATACATTCTATTAATTAACCAGTCAAATATGATGCAACTCCTCCCTCCAAGTGACAAGCTCGGGGTTTACTCGGCTCTCTTCCATGTGTAGAAGATGAGCAACCACGTATAATGTGTTCAGATGCTGAGCTTGGATCGGCTACAATGCCGTTGGCTCTTCTCCTGTCCTAAGAATATATTTTGTTTCGATTCATGTAGCCTATTCTCTGCTTTCTTTCGATGTATTTTCTTCACCTTCACCAGGTTACCATATCACTTTCTCTACCTTATATCCTCGAATACATCCTGTTCAATCACGCAGCTTCATTCATTTGCAGTTTGCTATACTGCATGTATTGGGAGGATGCTCTGGTTATTAGCGCATCCTGTCAAAACGTTATGTCCGTTAGTTTAAATCCATTCCGTACATCCGCTCCCGCGTCAGTCCTGCTGACCACCCCTGTCTAGGTACCACCTTCTGATAACACATTTAGAAGCAACCAGTCGTAAGAACTCTATTATATATTCATAACAAGGAAAAGCGATATCTCCTGTGTCTGGGATATGTAGTTTCAAAACGCACAGCAGCCAGTGATTAATACTTTAAGCTATGTTAAACAAAAACTACATTTTCTTGATGCGTCTCAGCGCAACTCAGACCCGAAGAGGGGAAGATAGTCACAAGGAGCAGAAGTCTTTATAAGCAGCCAATAAGATCTTTGAAGAGCACAGAGCGCGTCTCATTATGTTGTCAATCAGCAGCATCTTATCCAATCACCATCTAGAATAATTAATTGTACGTGTGCTCCCCACGTGGGTAACGTAGCTTTACATCAAGATGCATCCAATGATCTCTCGATGGAGACGCCCCTCCCAGGGAAGGAACGCCTTCCTGTCTGACGTGTAACGGAGAAACGAGGGGACAAGAGAAAGGTTAGTTCAGTTGTCAATCAAAATAACGTGGCGTGTGTTGCAGGCTGCCGGTGAACACATCAAGTGAATTATCTTCCGCTTTGTTCTGCTTGTCTGCGTGCTGCAGAATCACCGCTAATTACTGCTAGATGTCTGCATAAAGAGACGACTTCAACCTCTTTGACACACACACGCATTCGCATTCACGCTCACACACACACACACACACGCACGCACGCACGCACGCACGCACACACATACACACGCAAACACACACACACACACACACACACACACACACACACACACACACACACACACACACACACACACACACACACACACACACACACACACACACACACACACACACACACACACACACACACACACACACACACACACACACACACGCACACACACGCACACACGCAAACACATACAGACACACACATACACACACACACACAGAGAGAGACACCGATGCGTAATGATGACAGAGATGCCTGTTGTATTTCTCCAAGTAGCCACTGTGATAACGACTTTCTGACTGAGCAGCTGGGTCCTTGCAAAAAAAGATAGCAGTTTTGAAACTGCAGTAAAAGTGCAGTAACTGCAGACGACTGTAGTATTTTGGACAAAGTATTTGCAGAATAATTGCAGTGCTGAATGACAGCTAGTGAAGTATGGATATAATTGGTGGATTTTTGTCCTTTATACCTGGTTATTAACATGGTAGTTAGGCCAGTACAGTGTTATACCTGGTTATTAACATGGTAATTAGGCAGGGACAGTGTTATACCTGGTTATTAACATGGTAGTTAGGCAGGGACAGTGTTATACCTGGTTATTAACATGGTAGTTAGGCAGGGACAGTGTTATACCTGGTTATTAACATGGTAATTAGGCAGGGACAGTGTTATACCTGGTTATTAACATGGTAGTTAGGCAGGGACAGTGTTATACCTGGTTATTAACATGGTAGTTAGGCAGGGACAGTGTTATACCTGGTTATTAACATGGTAGTTAGGCAGGGACAGTGTTATACCTGCCCTATCCCTCTATTAACATGGTAGTTAGGCACGTAATTCTGATGCTTGGGCTCTATTCAGCTATAATCACAAACTCACTCTTGGCACTGTCCTATCCCTCAAGGCACTGTCCTATCCCTCAAGGCACTGTCTTATCCCTCAAGGCACTGTCCTATCCCTCAAGGCTCTGTCCTATCCCTTTGCCTCTAGGCACTATGCTATCCCTACACCTCTAGGCACTGTCCTATCCGCGAGGCACTGTCCTATCCCGCGAGGCACTGTCCTATCCCGCAAGGCACTGTCCTATCCCGCGAGGCACTGTCCTATCCCTCTCGGCACTGCCCTATCCCTCTCGGCACTGTCCTATCCCGCGAGGCACTGTCCTATCCCTCTCGGCACTGTCCTATCCCTCTAGGCACTGTCCTATCCCTCTAGGCACTGTCCTATCCCTCTAGGCACTGTCCTATCCCGCGAGGCACTGTCCTATCCCGCGAGGCACTGTCCTATCCCGCGAGGCACTGTCCTATCCCTCTAGGCACTGCCCTATCCCTCTCGGCACTGTCCTATCCCGCGAGGCACTGTCCTATCCCTATCCCTCTCGGCACTGTCCTATCCCTACACCTCTAGGCACTGTCCTATCCCTACACCTCTAGGCACTGTCCTATCCCGCGAGGCACTGTCCTATCCCGCGAGGCACTGTCCTATCCCTCTAGGCACTGTCCTATCCCTCTAGGCACTGCCCTATCCCTCTAGGCACTGTCCTATCCCTCTAGGCACTGTCCTATCCCTCTAGGCACTGCCCTATCCCTCTAGGCACTGTCCTATCCCGCGAGGCACTGTCCTATCCCGCGAGGCACTGTCCTATCCCGCGAGGCACTGTCCTATCCCTATCCCTCTAGGCACTGTCCTATCCCTCAAGGTACTGCCCTATCTCTACCTCTCTATCCTTCTAGGGACTGTCCCGCCCTTCTCCCTCTAAGCCCTGTCCTATCCCTATAGGCACTGTCCTATCTCTATCCCTCTAGGGACTGTCCTATCCCTATCCGCTAGGCACTGTCCTATCCTTATTGCTCTAGACCCTGTCCTATCCCTCTAGGCACTGTCCTATCCCTATCCCTCTAGGCACTGTCCCATCCCTCTCTCTCTAGGCACTGTCCTATCCTTATCCCTCTAGGCACCGTCCTATCCCTCCAGGCACTGTCCTATCCCTCTAGGCCCTGTCCTATCCCTCTAGGCACTGTCCTGTCCCTACCACTCTAGGCACTGCCCTAAACCTATCCCTCTAGAAACGGTCCTATCCCTCTCCCTCTATTCACTGTCCTATCGCTATCCCTCGAGACATTGTCCTATCCCTATCTCTATATGTACTGTCCTATCCCTCTAGGCATTGTCCTATCTCTACCCCACTAGGCATTGTCCTATTCCTGTCCTTCTAGACACTGTCATATCCCTCTAGGCACTGTCCTATCCCTCTAGGCACTGTCCTATCCCTGTCCCTCTATGCACAGTCCTATCCCTCTAGGCACTGTCCTATCCCTATCCCTCTAGGCACTGCCCTATCCCTCTAGGCACCGTCCTATCACTCTAGGCACTGCCCTATCCCTCTAGGCACTGTCCTATCCCTCTAGGCACTGTCCTATCCCTGTCCCTGTATGCACAGTCCTATCCCTCTAGGCACTGTCCTATCCCTCTAGGCACCGTCCTATCACTCTAGGCACTGCCCTATCCCTCTGGGCACTGTCCTATCCCTCTAGGCACTGCCCTATCCCTCCGGGCACTGTCCTATCCCCATAGGCACCGCCTTATCCCTTTAGGCACTGTCCTATCCCTCTCGGCACTGTCCTATCCCTCTAGGCACTGTCCTATCCCTACACCTCTAGGCACTGTCCTATCCCGCGAGGCACTGTCCTATCCCGCGAGGCACTGTCCTATCCCGCGAGGCACTGTCCTATCCCGCGAGGCACTGTCCTATCCCTCTAGGCACTGCCCTATCCCTCTAGGCACTGTCCTATCCCTCTAGGCACTGTCCTATCCCTCTAGGCACTGCCCTATCCCTCTAGGCACTGTCCTATCCCGCAAGGCACTGTCCTATCCCGCGAGGCACTGTCCTATCCCGCGAGGCACTGTCCTATCCCGCGAGGCACTGTCCTATCCCTATCCCTCTAGGCACTGTCCTATCCCTCAAGGTACTGCCCTATCTCTACCTCTCTATCCTTCTAGGGACTGTCCCGCCCTTCTCCCTCTAAGCCCTGTCCTATCCCTATAGGCACTGTCCTATCTCTATCCCTCTAGGGACTGTCCTATCCCTATCCGCTAGGCACTGTCCTATCCTTATTGCTCTAGACCCTGTCCTATCCCTCTAGGCACTGTCCTATCTCTATCCCTCTAGGCACTGTCCCATCCCTCTCTCTCTAGGCACTGTCCTATCCTTATCCCTCTAGGCACCGTCCTATCCCTCCAGGCACTGTCCTATCCCTCTAGGCCCTGTCCTATCCCTCTAGGCACTGTCCTGTCCCTACCACTCTAGGCACTGCCCTAAACCTATCCCTCTAGAAACGGTCCTATCCCTCTCCCTCTATTCACTGTCCTATCGCTATCCCTCGAGACATTGTCCTATCCCTATCTCTATATGTACTGTCCTATCCCTCTAGGCATTGTCCTATCTCTACCCCACTAGGCATTGTCCTATTCCTGTCCTTCTAGACACTGTCGTATCCCTCTAGGCACTGTCCTATCCCTCTAGGCACTGTCCTATCCCTGTCCCTCTATGCACAGTCCTATCCCTCTAGGCACTGTCCTATCCCTATCCCTCTAGGCACTGCCCTATCCCTCTAGGCACCATCCTATCACTCTAGGCACTGCCCTATCCCTCTAGGCACTGTCCTATCCCTCTAGGCACTGTCCTATCCCTGTCCCTCTATGCACAGTCCTATCCCTCTAGGCACTGTCCTATCCCTATCCCTCTAGGCACTGCCCTATCCCTCTAGGCACTGTCCTATCCCTCTAGGCACCGTCCTATCACTCTAGGCACTGCCCTATCCCTCTGGGCACTGTCCTATCCCTCTAGGCACTGCCCTATCCCTCCGGGCACTGTCCTATCCCCATAGGCACCGCCTTATCCCTTTAGGCACTGTCCTATCCCCTCTAGGCACTGTCCTATCCTTATCCCTCTAGGCACTGTCCTATCCTTATCCATCTAGGCACTGTTCTATCCCTCTAGGCACGGTACTATCCCTCTAGGCACTGTCCTATCCCTCTAGGCACTGTCCTATCCCTCTCCCTCTAGGCACTGTCCTATCCCTATCCCCCTAGGCACTGTCCTATCTCTCTCCCTCTAGGCACCGTCCTATACCTCTAGGCACCGCCCTATCCCTCTAGTCACTGTCCTATCCCTATCCCTCTAGGCACTGTCCCATCCCTCTCCCTCTTGGCACTGTCCTATCCCTCTAGAAACTGTCCTATCCCTCTCCCTCTAGGCACTGTCCAATCACTATCCCTCTACGCACTGTCCTATCCCCCTAGGCACTGTCCTATCCCTCTCCCTCTAGGCACTGTCGTATCCCTCTAGGCACTATCCTATCCCTCTAGGCACTGTCCTATCCCTGTCCCTCTATGCACAGTCCTATCCCTCTAGGCACTGTCCTATCCCTATCCCTCTAGGCACTGCCCTATCCCTCTAGGCACCGTCCTATCACTCTAGGCACTGCCCTATCCCTCTAGGCACTGTCCTATCCCTCTAGGCACTGCACTATCCCTCCGGGCACTGTCCTATCCCCATAGGCACCGCCTTATCCCTTTAGGCACTGTCCTATCCCCCCTAGGCACTGTCCTATCCTTATCCCTCTAGGCACTGTCCTATCCTTATCCCTCTAGGCACTGTTCTATCCCTCTAGGCACGGTACTATCCCTCTAGGCACTGTCCTATCCCTCTAGGCACTGTCCTACCCCTCTAAGCAATGTCCTATTAGGTTCAAGCACGGTGGAATCTCACTCTGTCTCTCTCGCTCATTAGGAGCTGTCCCCCTGAAGAGGTGAAGTGGAAC